>NW_026782322.1:0-255331 GCF_031769215.1 Ylistrum balloti | reverse complement strand
TTATGCCTGTTTAACATGAAGGAAGTCATAACAAGCTGCTGGACAGCCTTCTGTAATTAAAGCATTCAATATTGAAGCTGAGCCACCTATATATTTGGAATATTGCAATACGATATTGGCATCCAATAACCCGCACTAGTAATTACATTTTGTTACTAATTACTAACACTATAAGGTGTTATCACTTTTGTTCTATCAGACAGCTGTGGTACTGTAAACTGAGGTTATTTGAGTTTATTAGTCACTGGGAAGTAGATAATGCCAGATTTTTTTTGAAGTGACACCTGATCACATGATTAATCTGACTCAACACCGTGAGCAAAATTAGAATAAATATAGGTCATAGTAGGCAAAGTGCTTACAATCTTCCATTAATACAGAAATGTATTAGCTACATTGGTATAATTACTGTTTCCATTAAGAAACATACATGTACATCTTTCAAACAATTTTGGTAAATGCTGTCAAATAATTCAGAGTTTAATGTTTATAAAACAGGATATTTAAAACAGAGCTTCCAAAAATATTCCCCCAAAATCTGCATTTGAATTTTTCTTAAAGCTTTCATCATTTTTTTCTTTCATGTCTTTAAGATTTTCATTATCATCAATCAATAAATGTAAAAATAAAAATACTGTATGTATTTCATATATGAATATATAAAAGTAACAGATTGAGTTACAATACTTGTATTTATTGTAATTGTTTCCAGATATTATTCAGATATTGATCTCCAGGGAAACATATACAATGTATTAGGTATACCAGATTCTATTCATACATACATGTACATCTGTAATACTGCTAATATTTCAACACTAACAGTGGTACTTCATATATGTAAATGAGACATTAATAAAAAGATAGTTACTTTTTAAAGTTATATTTAAGAGAAAGGTACCGAATTCCAAATACAACATATAATTAATTTCATTTCCCTGCATACCTTTCTGTATCCATACCAAATGTGCAGCACCCCACTGATCAACCTACTTTCTTTAAAACTGACATTAGCTCTACTCTTCTATTTAATCTTCTTTACAATTAGAAATAAATTAATTGAGCATCATAACAGGAAGTAAAGAGATGTTTTACTAACAATCTACATAGTTACCAGCTGTCAATCTGATTTGTGAGGACGGAAAAGACATTGTTACATAATTATTTGTTAATTTTCAGCAACGATTTATAAAATATGACAGTTTTCAGTTTGCTACCCATAGATGATGATAAGACAAAAACGTCTCCAAATTTAACATGAGGTATGCATTACCAGATCTTTTCCAAACTTTTCCTATTAAGAAGGACTGACAGGCAAATTTAATGTTGCTAAGTACCTTTTGCTTACAGTAGATGTTCAACTATATTTATTTTTATCAGTGTGGCAGATACCTATATGGCCAATTATGAATACCAGTAGGTGAAAACCAACCAATTTCAAGCCAAGATTGTTTTCAACAACAGTTTGTAACTAACAGAGGTCTAATTCCTTAAACTAATTACTTCATAAGACTTTCACTTCAATGAACAAAATGAAATAAATATTTACACAATTATTTCAGAAAATTGGAAAAGTAAAATCTAGACATTCATTGTGAAATGCGCCCTGTGAATTTAAAGGTCAAAACACATACATGTTTGTTAATGTATATACTGGGCTACACAAACTACTATTAATGACATAAAATGATAGAAAATGTGCATTGACATTCAATTTATATACCAAGTTTAGACATCACAGAGATACTGTTAGATGCATCTATTCAAAGTAGGAATCACATATGCAGTAATCAGCTATCAAATATCCTGGGATACTGTGTATATTTTACATACTGCACTATACTTTGTACCTATTACAGCTGTATAAAAATGAGTATATCATGTAGGTAAACACAGTCAGAAGACATGTTATGATCTAGGTCCCTACAATCTGTTGATCATTTAAAATAACAGAGCTATAAAAATGTGTATACACAAATAATTCATACAAAAGCTGTATTGACCAATCTGAGAAATTCTTAAATTCTGTCTCTTTTTTTATTTTCAAATCAATAAAATGAAATTATGTCATATTTGAAGAAGCTGTATCTTTGCTGTGGTCACAAATGTTTAATATTAAGTTATTGATGTTAAGTAGAGATTTTGAGAATATCAAAAACATTTGTCTATAAATCTACATTAACTTTATGCAATTTTATGCAACTCGGCATTATTTCACTAATATGCTACCCATCAATCCAGTCCAAATTTTGGCTCCACTAACAAGGTATTTTAGTTTCTTTTTCACAATCCTCTTGTCAATGTCTGTTTCTCTCCCCCCCCCCCCACCCCCATTTTAATGCCACACTAAAGTTCCTTCTTCTGCCAACCTGATGACAATCTCCTTAAAAAAATATAGGAGACTGATTCAATATACACCAAAGTTTGGATGGTGTAATGTATAAGACATACATCAGCAGGGTTTTGTCCACCAATCACATGTAATGGAGCCACCAGTCACTGGCATTTTCTCATAAATTCTGGTTTATATATCTCAACCAAAACACATGAATAAGCAGATAGGATTGAATTCACAATAAAATTTTGAGTTATAAAAGTGCAAATTGTTGTAAAAACATTTATTTGAGATGTCATCTTGATAAAAATCTGAACTCAGGGATCAACAGAAAATCTATCTTTCATAATCATATTATGTAATTTACTTAATATACACCTTTGTTTTGAATTTCAAGCTTGATAAAGACTCTGAGTATCATCTTTCCTTGCTCCTTATGGCTGACAACATGCATTATTAATTCACAGTGGATCTGCAACATCTCAGTCCATTTGGCATATGTAACCTCATGTGAAGATCTGAGGTATATGGTTCCACACTTTCTACCCATGGGAGGTTGTGTTTCTAAAAAAAAAAACTGAAAAACAGACCAGCCTGTGCAGACATTTTTATGTCCCTTGGCAAAGACATTTTACCCTTACTGATGAGAATAGAAAACATCAGACATTGTGTATGTTGTTTTATAAGGTATCTACCTGCTGCTACAAGGAGACCACACCTCAAAATGACCCTGGTTGTTTATAGGTTGATAAAAACCTGACAAACAACAAATTGATAATGACACTCGATAATCTTATTACTAACTTCTATGTGCTAATAAATAAAATATTTTCTGCAAAACACATTCATTGATGTGCAAGCTAATGTGGTCAATGGTATTTTGAAACAATGTCATACCAAACCAAACATGTCTTGTTGTAGGAAATCATGACTTTAAAAGAAATGGTCTGAAGTCACTACAGGTACCTATATAAAGTAAAATAATATTGTAAACAATTTTTTTCTTATTTTTATATTTGAATGTGAATCAAGGGTTCATCAGTAAAGAAACAGGCGATACTCTGTATCAAAGGACCATTATGGACTACTAAATGTCTGGTGTAGAAGCCAGAGAAATCTGTGGCTTATGATAAATTAGTCTGTCCTTACAGGTACTGGTATTTCGTTTTCGATGAAGAGCAGGTGTGAAAACACTAACCAATCAAAAGTATCCTGGAATAAGCAATAGACCTGCATTGCTCAACTGGTGACAGTATTCCATGTTTTTCAAAAACAGACATAAATCAAACATCTTTGTCCCGTATGATTTGAAAATGTGTCAAGGTCATTTCTTTTCACAATTTGTCAACATCATCCCAAGAACTTACAGGTCAAATATCATGATTCTAATTGTAAGTATTTTGCTTCATGAAAACAAAGACGTATACGTCTCTGATGAAAATAAGTCAGTTGTGTGTTTCAAGAAACTTTATCCCTGTTTTTCTAACAGATTTTCCCCATATGATCATGAACTTCAATATGGGTGAAGGTAATTTCCTTTCATAATCTTTGAAAGGCTTCATCAATGAGTTACAAACTATTCTTGGCCTCTAGGTTAAATCACCAAGAAATTTTTTCAGAGATAAAAAATGTGACCAATAAAGACACATGGAAGATGCCATTCCACAAGATAAGCTCACAGTCACTAGCAGGTCATTTGGGCCATGTCAGACACTGGCTTAGCAAGATAAAAAAGTGATAGATCAAAAGAAAAATTTTGTAAGGAATTAGATGGATGTCACATCTGAAGTTTTAAATATCTGATTCATACTTCCAAACATTCCTTCATCTTTCAGGTATTATGACCACCATGGATATGTAATACAATACAACAAATTTACCACTGCTTCTACATTTGTTATTGAAAAAGGTACCACTTGGACCTGACACAATCTTCCAAAACCACTCAACATCCTGACATCAGTGTAAGTAAGCAGTTATATCTTTTTAACCATGAGTGATTTTTAGGCATAATGCTGCTGTAAATTACATTAAACGTAGTCTGAATGCTAACTCTTGCATGGGTCACAACACTTTCACGTTTTCATCTTCGGAGGAATTCCGACTCGACCGCGACCAAGTGAAAAAATAAAAATAAGAAAATAGCTAGGCCGTCTAAAGCCTTAATGTTGTATAAATGATTGAGACGTAGACGATTGTCTATGGAAACAGTTTTAAATGTTTCATGGCAACATACGTAAGATGGGCAGATATACTTAACGCGGAAGGACTTCATCAATGCACTCCGTTGGCGTTGAAGAGCATCTTTCAGAGATGAATACATCCGCTGGTATGAATTGATAGTTAGTTTTATGACTAACAAAATGTAGAAAAGATATCCTTAATAATTCGTGAATAGGTAACACAAACATTAGTATAAATACTAATCTAATTAAAGTGCTGAAGGTTACCTTGATAATTTTGAAGTCTGACACATCATTATTTTTAGTCCACACGCACGTGTTATTTTTGTTGTATTCTTGTTTCCAGCCATCTTTTTCGTCACACAAAGTCTTCAATCTTTTAAAATCAGCATCTTCTGCCACTCTCACTTCACCGACCTGCATATTGGGCTATATTTGTTGCCTCTGTGATGTTGTTACGGTTTTCAGCGCAGAGTAAACAACCGATCCTGAAAACGCCACACGGTGACTTGTCACTCGTAGCCGGAAGTAGGTCGAAGCTATTTATCGTAAATTAGAAACGGAGTAGGGAACTGAATTTTTTCCCGGTGATTTTCTTCAATGACCCGAGATAACATGACCGTCTAATTCAAAATAGATGTATACATGTTCATCCCCATTAATAACTCAATAATATTCTCAGTTTTATTTTGCGACACCACTCTGTAAATACATTTTGCACAATGTCAATTATTTAAGAAACGAAAAATGACTCTACACAAAGATGAAACGGGACAAAAGTCTTAGCTGAAACCAATTCATTAATGCAGTACCATAGATTTTTTATTGTAAACAGTATATTCATTACAGGGAGAAACATTTTTATGAAAATAAATCAAATGAAGAGTGAAAAAGAAACGAATAGCGTTGTTGATATTCATATACAAGTTGTTGAGACATAAATTAGTTTTAGAAACTAAAACAAAAAGTTAAAATATTTTTCAAACGATCATGTCAATCAAACAGTAAGAACGAAGTTTAAATTAAACGCATATTCAAAACAATACAAGGAAATAAATTATCAGAATGAAACATTAGTATCTCTTACATGTCTTCGCAAACTTAGATACCATCATCTCTCCAACATAGGTTCTAAAGGTCTGTCTCGTGCGAGAGACCTGAATAAATTTAATTCTTTAGCATTGATTTATGTCATCACAGGGGAAGATCCGAGCAACCTGTTTCGATGCTCCAAAATTCATGGTGGTTGTGTCTCTGAAGGAAACTGAGAAGTGGACAAGACTGTGCTGATGTGATTTGTATCCTTGGATAAGACACGTTACCCTTATTACCGAAAGCGAGGTATAGACCCCACCCAAGTTGACCTGGCCGCATGTTCACAGGACGACAAACAAAAACATAAACCAATAAAAATTGACAATATCGGCAAAGAAACCGAACAACAAGTCTGAATCTTAAAACCGTTCACACATTGGTATAAACTTCCTTATTTCCGTGTGTACCTTTTCCTTAACCAAGCGTTCAACATGGTGGTGTCAATGAAAAAAGATTCTGCGATATGTGTGTTTGATGTTCGTTACTTTTACTGTTGGTTCCCTTGTTATTTCCCTTTTTCTCATTTGAGAACGTGACATAACTCAGACTAGATTTACATGGCAGGTGCCGTCGATGAAGCAGAAGACGCTTACACTTCCGGATCATCCGGTCTTACCCCCACCCCCTTGTACGAATGTCCGTGTAAGTTTTACTTTTGTTCATATTTTTTTCTAGTTTTATTGAATTTGAGTTTGAATTATGATTATATTGTCTTGTTGTACATTGTAATGCTGTGTATTCTAAACACTAGAAAGTGTTAATTACACAACATTATATTGATACATCAGTTACATCGGATTCTTAATCTGAAATGACATAGACACACACACTCTCTCTCTCTCTCTCTCTCTCTCTCTCTCTCTCTCTCTCTCGCTCTCTCTCTCTCTCTCTCTCTCTCTCTCTCTCTCTCTCTCTCTCTCTGTCAGAATCAAATTCGAAATACAATACAATGTACAAAACACCACATCAATTCTGCGCAATCATCATCTTAACTATGAGGGCTTGCGTCAGGGATTGAAAACTTTGTGATTCCTAGGATGAAAATATCAGGTGACGAGGATGTTGATTCTAGATTGTTGGAAATCGGACTACTTGGCTTATATACCTTGAATAATCTAATAGGGTGACGAGCAACTTTAGAGAATTAAAACTATTATTAAATATGAAACCATACAAGGTCGCTGGTGTCGAAGGTAAGTACGGAATGTTTCGTAACAAGTATGGGAAAAGGGTGATTGTGATTAGCGTGAAAGTAAATCCAAACAGTTTAGATCCTCGGAAACAACTAGAATACCGCGGATAGAAAATACGTGTGGTACACGTGCACATTTGTCAAGAGTTGCCATGAAGAATCATGACAAACATATAAACAGAATAGACATACGTATAATTAATTTAATCGAAAATTGATCTGCGATCTACAGAGGGTGCCGGACATTGTGAACTGTCCCGTCGGAGGGTAAACTACAGATGATGTCGGACATTGTATACTGTCCCGTCGGAGGGTAAACTACAGAGGATGGCGGACATTGTATACTGTCCCGTCCGAGGGTAAACTACAAAGGATGGCGGACATTGTATACTGTCCTGTCAGAGGGTAAACTACAGAGGATGGCGGACATTGTATACTGTCCCGTCCGAGGGTAAACTACAGAGGATGTCGGACATTGTATGCTGTCCCGTCGGAGGGTAAACTACAGAGGATGCCGGACATTGTATACTGTCCTATCGGAGGGTAAACTACAGAGGATGTCGGACATTGTAAATTGTCCCGTCGGAAGGTAAACTACAGAGGATGTCGAACATTGTATACTGTCCCGTCGGAAGGTAAACTACAGAGGATGTCGGACATTGTATACTGTCCCGTCGGAGGGTAAACTACAGAGGATGTCGGACATTGTAAATTGTCCCGTCGGAAGGTAAACTACAGAGGATGTCGAACATTGTATACTGTCCCGTCGGAAGGTAAACTACAGAGGATGTCGGACATTGTATACTGTCCCGTCCGAGGGTAAACTACAGAGGATGTCGGACATTGTATACTGTCCTATCGGAGGGTAAACTACAGAGGATGTCGGACATTGTAAATTGTCCCGTCGGAAGGTAAACTACAGAGGATGTCGAACATTGTATACTGTCCCGTCGGAAGGTAAACTACAGAGGATGTCGGACATTGTATACTGTCCCGTCGGAGGGTAAACTACAGAGGATGTCGGACATTGTAAATTGTCCCGTCGGAAGGTAAACTACAGAGGATGTCGAACATTGTATACTGTCCCGTCGGAAGGTAAACTACAGAGGATGTCGGACATTGTATACTGTCCCGTCCGAGGGTAAACTACAGAGGATGTCGGACATTGTATACTGTCCTATTGGAGGGTAAACTACAGAGGATGTCGGACATTGTATACTGTCCCGTCGGAGGGTAAACTACAGAGGATGTCGGACATTGTATACTGTCCCGTCGGAGAGTAAACTACAGAGGATGTCGGACATTGTATACTGTCCCGTCGGAGGGTAAACTACAGAGGATGTCGGACATTGTATACTGTCCCGTCGGAGGGTAAACTACAGAGGATGTCGGACATTGTATACTGTCCCGTCGGAGGGTAAACTACAGAGGATGTCGGACATTGTAAATTGTCCCGTCGGAGAGTAAACTACAGAGGATGTCGGACATTGTATACTGTCCCGTCGGAGGGTAAACTACAGAGGATGTCGGACATTGTATACTGTCCCGTCGGAGGGTAAACTACAGAGGATGTCGGACATTGTATACTGTCCCGTCGGAGGGTAAACTACAGAGGATGTCGGACATTGTAAATTGTCCCGTCGGAGAGTAAACTACAGAGGATGTCGGACATTGTATACTGTCCCGTCGGAGGGTAAACTTATTCTATTGTGCAACTATGGTTTCTCTCAGCAATGCACATATTAAGCTTCTTCTCAACTTTTAGTGGTTGGATTTAGTTGAAACTGTTAGAAATGATCCTGAGATGGTCCAGACCAAGTGTTGTTATTCTCTGGTCAATCTGAAATGGTTTACGTTTCCATCAGTGAGTGGTCTATAGCTATCGATCTGTTGTAAAATGTTTAAATCCTTGTCTGGATGTCGACCTTTGCAAGAGGCGCTAAAATTTCGTGTTTTCGTACAGGGAGATATTCTGGCTATCGATCGCGACTCTGAAAAAAAAATAAAATCCGGGATAGTTAGTCAGAACCCTTGGACTTATGATAGCCATGCAAAGTGAAACATTGGTAGAGAACATGAAAATATTGTGTGTGCTATGAATTCATTTTAGTTCAATATTTGACATTTGAATTATCAAAAAAAAAATAATAAAATAAAAAAAATCTCTAGCCTTGCTGGGCGTCGAACCCTATATTTTTACCGGAATTGGATGGATCTAGTCCTTCCTACATCACAGCGAGGTTTTGTAAACTTCCGGTGAATAATACCCGGGTTGGTTTGCCGTTTCTGATGTCAGTTATGTGTACATTTTCCTAATGCAGATCTAAAGAGAACAGTACCCAAGTAAGAGGTACGTAAGACACGACTAGTCCACTTATAAAAGTTCCAGTGATGAAGAAATATACCTTTAAATCGTCCGACCAATTGCCAAAGTAGGCGGTGGCTGTAGCAGATCAGCCCTTATAGATTCGACACTTGCCATTTTGTCTTCCCACTAAAGTACAGAAGTCTTACAGATTCGATATTTGTTATTTTATCTACCCACTAAAGTACAGAACAAGCCTCCTTCCTCTCTTTTCTTTCCAGTTTATGACATAAACACTCAAATTAGTTTAGTATATGAGCTTTTCTTGATGACTTAATCAGGTTGGAAAGAACATTGCAATTGCAAGGATGCATTGAAAGTCCAACGCGTTCTCTCATAACAGAGAATTAAAATCCTCTCAAGTAAAACACATTGATGCACAGGTAAGTCATAAAGTGTTATTTTTTATAAAAGAAATTGACAAAATGTCATTTTCTCACTCACAGACTGAGATATTTATCTGATCAGCTACATTTCCTTTCCAAGCAAAGATTTTGAAAATATTTTGTCTCCTTATTAAAAATTTGATAAACCAAACCACCATTGAATCTTGTCATTGACATTAATGAAACCATTTGTCAGAAAAATACACAATAGTACATTCTAAAAATAGATTCACATACCTGTACATTATTTTAATGTGACTGTCCATACATGTATGATTACACTGTGCGGAGTATGGTTTATTGAAGCAACAAATCAACAAATACCAAAAAGACAATATATTTATGAATTTCTTGTCTACAGATGTAATGTATAGCATGCATTTCTTGGTCAGAATATGGTGAAGATGTCATTTTGAATGGTTATTTTTAAAAGGCATTTAGTGACATACTTGTACATCAGTATGTCATGAATTTTGAATGGGTATATCCTCTGTAATGAGGAGATGTTGGAGTTCCATCACAACCTCACAAATCCAATGTTGTTTCCAACCAGTTGATAGGTGAGTTCAAAATACAAAGATATGTCTAGTTCATGTGAATGTATATACTGACCTCATCATCATAGTTATTAATGTATCTAACTTCAAAACATTCTGACAATTGTAAAGCAACAACATACAGTGATCAAGCCTTTGAGCTATATCTGTTATACCTAATGGTACAGACGTAGAAGTTGAGAATACAGATCATCTTACTTATTCTTAGCTTCTAGAAATTTTTTCAAGAGTTCTGCAGCAGAAAGAATGCCCTCCTAAAGAACAAGATGTCACAGATTTTATCCAGCATAAACAGGACATAATTCATCACTCATTCCTAAAATAGGTTTGATCCCGTTGATCACATTAAAAATAAAAGATATAGGAGACAAAGACTTGTGGAAATATGAAATGAGTGTAGGAGTTGAGATTATTGTTCACTAGTAGACTAGTAAGTCTCTGCTAGTGGGAATTTCCCTTTGGTCAAGCAGTAGCCTGTTGGCCTTGAGTGTAGAAGGTTGCCTCAGTAAGGGCAGAGAATATTTTATTACTCCCTCTTACAACACAGTTACATCATATCATCACTGACAAATGCTCTCCTGGTATCTATGATGACACTTTACTTCATGAACAATGTGACAGTTTGTGTTTCTCAGGTAGCTGTGTTTGTGGGCAATACTGCTGTTTATGTCATGTGATGGGCCTCCTGTTTGTTGTACAGTGAGGTAGCCACCAGCTATAACCAGAAGACCCTGCCTTACTCTTACGTTATTTTATATAATTATATGGCATTGAATGTATGTCTCACCAGACTCTTACATGATAAAAGACCACTTGTCAGCAGGTTTCTTATGAGACATTGTTTGCAGACTGCAACCTTTTTGCACAAAAAATAAAGATTTTATCATGGACTTTGTCCTGTTAGACAATTCAAAATGTTACGAAAAAATATCACATAATTTGCATATTTGAATTTAGAGGTTTCAAGGCATCATAAGTTTCTGACGATGTAAACTTTTAACATTGTCGGAGAAAACTTACTTGTCAGTACTACCAGGTACCAGTTATTTTATCATGTATAGCATTGAAGAAATAAATACAAATTTGGCCAGTTTTCAAACCAGGAGAAGTGTTATAATTAACAGCTGCATTATGCCTTAACAGTCAATTGTCAAAACTATTTCCCTGATGTGTTTGGACCTAGCTACCAGCAGGCCCCAACACTGAGGAGGTGAAATAATTTCAACTTCTTTAGTTTATATTAAAGGCATTTTTTTAACAACTGTTTTGTTACTTGAATAATTCAAAATAAGCAGATACAGCCAATTTAAATATAGCATGAAATTTTAACGGATTGATAGAAGCAGCCATATGCATCCTGTCATAGTTTATCTGGTAACATTGGCAATTATTATCAGATAAACACTTCATCATAATTAAATTTGCAATTACAGAGAGTTGGGTACGAAATCTGGTTCTCGTAGATCTGAGGTATAAGTGTGTTTCTATGTTGTAAGGCTGAAAGTTATGGAATCATGATATTGTGTACATGTCATGTACCAGTACATTTTCTGTAATCAATAGCAAACCTGGACGAAGTGAATGGTGATGGCCAGGAAGCTGCACTGATACTCTACATGTATCAATCAAAATATCCGAGGTCCTGACTTCGAAAATCGAATTGGTCAGAGTGGATTTTTTTGCTTCTTCTTCAGTGACCCTTTGACCTCAAACAAGTAGACCTGTCCTGAGTACTCAGATATTCTGTTTCGGGTTCGGTTTCTACATTAAATACAGAGAGATATTTTGATGACTACACTGTTATCTTCATCAGACAAATGAGCAATGTGAAGCATATTTGCATTTAGGAATACCAGGTACAAGCTTGATTTGAGTGTTCGATTGCTGTATACTGCCATGGCATCTCATTTTGATTTGTACTTCACTGTTACACTAATTTAACAACCATGACATGTGTTTTTATTACCAGAATAACTAAAACAAATTGTACTTTAATGTTGACAGGTTATTTAAGATGACAGCCATTAAGCACACTCTACATCGTGATGTCTTTCTGCCTCATGATGAACGTCTCATCGGGTTTGTCCATGTCACCAAAGTTGGGAGGAAGAAGAAAACAAGTTTTTTATGTGCTGCATGTAAGTTACAAAATTTACTTTAACTTGTAATACAAAGATTGAAGATATTTCAGATGTATATGTTATATGATAAAATGAGTCTATGTATGATACAAAGGGCTGTGATGGTAGAGTAGGCGGAGCATTGGTTTACATAATCTCAGGGAAAGATCTTAGGTATTTGTATTGCTGTTGGATGCTACTTACCTGTGGCATTTTTTGAAGCTGAGAAACAGACAATTCCATGCTGACATGATTGTGTAATCCGGCAAGACACTTCACTTATTTTTGTTCAGATGGTATGTGATGAGTCACCCGTATGTTGTTCATTAGGTAGCCAGCAGCTACTATAAGGGGTCCCAGTGTAATAATGAGTTGTTCATTGGCATTTAACCCAACAAACAATCCATATATTGCATTGTAAATTGCATTGTTATTTTATAGGATACATTTAAAATCTTAAAAATTTACAGTAGTCTTGTGTTATTTGAAATTTCAGATAAACCAAATTAATTTGTGTGAATGCATGTGTTTATTTTTCCTTCTGTTTCTTTAAGTAAATAATGATCATGAGAGCCCAATCCAGGCTAGGGTATATCAAGTGAAGAAAGCAGACAAGGGAGAGTCCTACAAGAAAAAAACTACTTGGTTGCTACGGGAACTAAAGGTCGTTGATGGCAAAAGTTCAAACAAGGTCAGCAAAGTAGAAATCTGGAATTCAAAATATTTTATTACTACATTCTTTTATTCACTTAAACAGCCATGAACCTTAAGTGCTGTTGGTACATATTTACAAAACAAAACAGTTCAGCATTGTTGTGGGAAAAAAATGAAAGTTAGTAAGCATATTAGCTTCAGAATTTTGAAACAGACTATAAGTACTTCAATGGCCACTTTAGATCTGTGCTATATTATATAAAACATTCCAGTTTACATGAGATAATTGTGGTTTAATTAAGAGATTTGACAGTGTTAGACACTAGTGTAACCATGAAGATTTGTATCATTAGAACCGTCATCATATATCACAGGAAACTGCTGAGTTTGACCTCCATTTTGAGAAAATCTACAAATGGGTAGCGAGTAGTGTATCTGACAAAGAGGCTTTCATTTCTTGTCTGTGGAAGGTAAATATCATTTCTTTTTATTGTCAAATTTTACCTTTATCTATATTTGAATCTTGGATTTTACCATCAAATGTTTTGTTTAAATTCTGAAAAAAACCTAAAACATGTTTTGTAAAATAGAGTTGAAGTTTTATAACAATACCAGAAGATGATTTGTTCTATTGTGTTATCGTCTATCATACTTACATCACTAGCCTGAAAAAATGTTCTAAATTGATTTGTAAAATGAAAATTGCTTTCTATTTTATGGATAAAATGTTGATGAGTATGTCATTTAAATACATTTCAATGACTGTAAAATCTGTCATTTTCATGGGGGATTTATTTTCATGGATTTCGTGAGTGCTCTGACCTTATCACTCTTCTATGCAGAAAATTAGGCAGTACTGATTCAATTTCCAATGAGAAATTTTGTATCTCTTTAAAACTTTTTCATGATTGATCCCAAAAGTCCTTCCATAGAACTCTTCAGGCTGTAAGGTCAACAAATCAGTTCACTTATTGATAAATACCGAAAGGAAATTTCTGTAGAAATCCTATATCTAAGGTCATAGAAGCTTTGGAGGATGCTTTCATCAAAACATTTCCATACAATGGATATAGCATTTGATTAAAATTCTAATGAACAGTATCAACTAGTTTCCTGTCTGATCAGTGTGGGCCCAGGAAACTGTTCATCTGATTGGTTTCCTGTAGGAAGTTGTTTTGACTGTTGACTTCTATTAAGGTCATGAAACAATTGTTTTGTTACCAGAATCGTCTAAAATAATCATAGTTAGTCTTGCTCTTGTCACCGTGGAACGATGTAAGACATGCCTAGAATAAGGAAAGCAGTCGTCTGCTTACATCAGCAAACCAATCAGAAGCCAAGACTATATCAATTTAACATTATCGTTTGAATGTGTGGATGTGTTCTGATGTTTTACACTTGCCAACCGTTTTAACTTGAAAGGAAAGTTACGATTTTCTAAAAGATTTCCACGGAAATTGAATGATTGAAAATGCTTGATTTACTTTCATAAGGAGACTTGGGTAGCAGCAGTATATACAGCTTATTACCCAGCATGGGCTTATTGCCTTGATGAACACAGTACTGTATAACAAATGTAACTCATTTTCTTTCCCAGCTGAGTCAGAGGTGTCTTATACAAAAACCGGATTTCATTAATGTCCCTAAACAGTTACTGGAGGGTAAGTTGTACTTATTGTACAAACTTTATTATACAAGACGTAGATAAAGAGCTGGCATGGATAAACTTAACATAAATACCAAGAATGTGTAAGTTATGCTGTGTGTCTTACAGCCAGCAATGATGTATTACAACAGTGTGTGACAGGCAACTATCAATATAGGTCACTGTTACTTTTACACTAAAATTCAGTGTTCAGAGGCGTGAAAAGTGACTTACCCAGTACAATATATTTAGAAAGACCAACATTGATACTAAATTGTCCACTACAGAACTAATTAAGAATGGTGTTTCCTTGTATTTTAGAGGTAAGCCAGCCTTCAGGTGCAGGCCACACTCCCCAGACTGGGGACGACATGGCTGTTCTGGAGGAAGACTACCAGGCCCTGACAGGGAAGGAGGAGTCCGACCTCGCTCTCCTCATGTCCGAGTCACAGGCCGCTATAAGTAATGCGGAGTCCTTTGCTGAGCAACTCTCAAAGCAACTGTCTGTGTTGGATGGGGTAAGCAATGGAAGAATGTTTAAACTATGATGGTAAAGGTGAGATGGGATTGGATCTGTATTTCTGTGTTATCTCAAGCCAACATGGTGCCAAGGTTTGCCAGCTATAGAGAATATGACTATGCCAGCACAGTGATATTTTTACCTCGCGTTACAGCTGAAAAACGACAGCTTCCCACAGCTGCAAAGTTTATTTTCCCCAAATATCAAGGAAAGATTAGGGGATTCAGAAATAACTTCCTAATTTTAAGCGTACCTTCCAAAAGGATGCGTGAGGTTCTGCCATGGGGTGTCGGCAGTGTCAACTATTCCCATTTAACAAGTTCTTCTCCATAGCCAAGAGGCTTAGAATACTGATATGGGGCCAGCAGTATGTTAAAGAAGCTACAGGGTTGTTCAAATGAATGATCTTGACCAACTTTCAGTGTAACAGGAATCAAATGTGAATGACTTCTCAATGAATAAAAGGCCCAGGGTACTGATGGTTGCCCAGTAGTATGCAGGGATAAAGGTTGACATGAGCCAAGTTTGTGGAAATGAATGAATTTAAATCAACTCATTCAATATATTTTCAGATTAACTTCAGATTTTTTGTATGTCTTCATTCAGCAATGAATATTTACATGTAAAATGAGTTTTTGGTTCACTATTGCAACATTGATTCAGGCCAACATCCATTCTATCATGGGATCTGAAGACCAAGTCCTGAACCTGATGAGGTTACTAGACGATGGTATTAATCAGGCAGAGAAAATTGAGGAACGCTTGGACTCTTATGACAAAATACTACAGGTAAATTCATATGATATTGCACTTAAAAAGAAAAGATAAATTTATTGTTACAGAGATTTTATTTGTGATGAATAAGTTTTCATTTGAACTGCAAATCCTTGAAATTCCAGTAATTTGTTAGAAGAAAATGTTACCTTTTGTACAGAATGTAAAAGACCAGATGGAGATGATGAGAGACAAAGACTCGCTAATCAACACTCGTAATAAGAACCATCAACATTTGCTGGAGGAACTGGACAGCCTTGTGGTCAGTACAGCGTTTTTTCTGTACAGGGTAGCTTAGACCACTGTCATGTAATCTGATCATCCAGGCTATACAGATGGTACAAAAGACACACAAGTCACTATCACCTTTAAAACAACTTTAGAGTTAGATATTCTAGAGCGAAACAATAAATTATACTGTATTATGCAGCTGTTTTGTGGTCTTCATGTGTTACAGGAATTATTTGAAGACTGATACATAAATGTTATAGGCACTTATGAATTTAAAAGAAAGCAAATTAATGTCATAATGTATTTTGTCAAGAATCGACAGCACTAACATTACACATCATCATCGTAGAAATTACAAGAGTGTTTGCCGATGTTCTGACGACAGCTAGCTTGAATCAATCAGAGAGCACATGATTGGAACATAAGTCACCTTGTTTCTCATGTTTTTATGCTAGTGATAGCAGGCTATCATAATCCCATTGTCTGATAGCACTCTTTGTTTAAATGTGTGAAATTTTGCTGCAGGGCAAAAATCCCTGTACAGTACAGGTAGATTATTGTTCTAATCATGAGGTGTCAATGTCTATGTTATCATATCTTACAGTCCATGAAAAAACTTTAATACATCAAAAAGTTCAATTTCTAAAACTTTGATTCGTAAGGGGGGTTAGTTAGTAGTAATGTATAGGAATGAAATTTGGAACTGGACAAAAACTTGAGGAATTCAAATCATCAAAGTTCAATTCATAGAAGAAGTTTGACTGTATCTGATAATTTCAGAACAAAGTTTCAGAACAAAGTTATTCTGAAATATGCCACTCTTCAGATGAATTAAAACTACAAACTGTAGGGACTAAGAGTCCACCAGCAATGACTATCAGTGGCATCTCAAAGTTTCTACAAAAGACACACGAGTGAATAGCACATATAGAATTCCATGATAAACGAACATATGTGATATTGGAAAAGACCAGGTAAAACACAACGAGAAATTTTTAGAATTTCCTATAAGTAAAGAAAGATATAATGAAAATTTTAACTCATACTGAATGTCATTACATTTCTGTAAATACAGTATGTGTATGCATCGACCTGGTATTTAGCTCATCTGGTCTGAAGGACCAGTGAGATTATCAGATGGCATGGTGTCTGTTAACTTTTGGATGAATATTGCTACCAGTCATGAACGACTGAAGAGATTTTGATCAGATTTAATCTACCTTATAAGGATGTTTAGTGAAATTTAAGTCCTCTCGTATTAAAAAATCTCCCTCCAATTTTTTTTGTCACCACTTCTCCGGAATTTATGCATGTACCTGTATGATAATTGAGGTCTTTAGAAATGAAAAATAGAAAAAAAATGTAATCATAGAAAAAAATTAATTTGGTAGAGTGTTTGTAATATAGATTATATATATTTGAGTCCTCGGAATTTTTTAAGTGACTGTTTCCTTTATAATGCTACATGTTTATATATATGTACTGAGTACAGAGTCAGTTGGACCTGGATACACGCCACCTGAAGGCACTGAGTGATGGTGACCTCTCCACTCCAGGTGGGATCTTTGAATGCACAGCTGCTGCCAATGCCCTTCAGAATTGTATGGCTGTACAAATACACCCAGGTATCTATATATTACATTAACTGACCGCTAATGACATTTATATAGTCGTGGTAAAATGTGAGATATATAACACCTTGGCGATATCATCAGACAGATGTGTGTACATTGCCTGATTGATTGGTGACTATTAATCTTCACATTGGTGTATAAGGATGTCCCAGTATATTGAAATCAAATTAACTTGATCTGTTTAGGTTTTCCATATGTTTGTTTATCCATGCATTTTACCATAACCATTCATCATAGTTTGCATATTTCAATTATATATTGATTTTGTGAATATTAAAGGTTTGAAGTTGTTTACCTTCAGTCTTCTCTGTAGCCAAACAAAGCCTTTTCAAATCAATCTTAAGAATAAACTCAATAATGTATTGTAAATATGTATTTCATTGAATTTATTTGATAGTTTTAAGAGTTATGGCCCTTGAAGTGTTTGACAATTGTTCAGGAGATAATTAATTTTGAAGGCACTTAATGTCATATTTTTATATTTTCATTTATATGGTTGTATGACAGCTTTATTAAATATTTTAATCATAAGAAAGCTTTTTCCTTTTAGTTATTCTTTGTGTAACCAAGTCAAATAATTTATTTGATGTTTGTTTTGTTGTAGTTACTGTAGAACATCAATTTCAATGAAATTATGTACTTTAAGGCTAGCACTGTTGGTTTCATTTTTCATCAAATCTTTTTTACTTAAAAATTAATCAAAGAAATAAAAAAAAACATATTACTTCATTCTAACAGTTATTCCATTACATAAAATCCTCTTTCTGAATTCCTTGTACAATTATGTTTTATTTATTCAATAACAAGACTGGGTAATAAGCCCAGTCATGTCTCTGGTTTTTCAATAGAAAGGCTTACAAATCTTATTTCATGGTCAAAACTGTACGATTGTTGCAATAATGATTTTGGTCCTAGCCCTGAGGAAGATGTCAGCTGTAGAAGAACAACAGAAGCGTTACAGTAAATTCTCGGCCAGCTTTGCGAAACGTTTGGCACATCATCTCAACAACTTGTTTATCCATCAGGTTAGTTTGTCCTTTTTCTTATCCAACCAAATAACTTTACAATGATAAAAAAGAAACTGAACTTAAGTCAGATTCTTTTAGTCATTCTCAATGCTAATTAACTAGAATTAATAGGTTTGAAATTGATTAACCAGTTAATTTCACAGTGATGATATGTAGCTATTTCATGGTTCTTTCATATGATTACTAAAATTTTAAATTTACATCCAGATCACAAAATTTTGATTTGTTTAAAGGTATTTTAAAAACTTGTGAAAATGACCTTTTTCATATGGTATTGTTTGCAGGAAGACAGTGATAAGTGTCTCACTATTAAATTGGCTTTACAACTTGATAGAATTTACTATCAAAAAAATTAACAAAAATTAAGAATTAACAATCCATTTCAGTTTCAATATTAGAGGAATGTAAATATAAGGATTGAACTGTCTTTGTTTGGCATTTATGTTCATATAAAGTTTTATGTGTAAATATACAACATTACATTGATATGCAATAAGATATTTAACTGCAAACTATGTCGTTTATATTGGTCATTAATGCCATATCACAACAGCTCTAAGCATAAATGTATAGAATGTACTTAAAAAATTATTTCACTGTACATAGTATTAATAATTTTTTTCCTTACATGTGCTTGAATCAAGATAAACATGTTACTACTGTAACCAAAAAAATCATACATATACATGTATACATGGTTTACAAAAATATGTATTTTCATTGGCTTTAAATTTGATGGATAAATCAACTGCACAAAATCAACTAATCTCTTCAGTTTTACATTTAAAGAAACCTGGAATTCAATAAAAATAAAAGCTACACGAAAATTAATTATTTTACAGAAAGTTATATCATAATATCATGTTTTATTTAGGGTAACGAGATGGGAGAAACCCTCAGTCGACAGATGATAGACTTCAAGATTCCACAGCATCATTCCAGCCATCGTGACCTCACTCCATATGCAGATCTTATGTTCTGGCTGAAAAATGCAGATCCCAAGAGTTTCAAGGAGCTTTCACAGGTCAGAACTGCCTGTAGTCTAGTGATAGGGCACTCATTTGTTCCATAGCCCTGAAATGGTTCACTAATGTACAAAATATTAAGCTTATTATGCCCCCGGAAGGGAGAGCATGTAGTCGCCACTTGGTCTGTCCATTTATCCGTCAATCATGATTTAGTCCAGAGCATATCACAAAATCTATTAGAGGTATCAACATAGACACTGTAGAAGTGCAGTGCACCAGAATCTTTACTCTCTTTTGCATAATCTAGGAGTTATTGCCCTTTGTTATTTTTCTTACTTAAATTTTGTCTGCAGCATTTCAGTAAAACTATAAGAGGTATCAACATGAAACTTCATAAATAGATAGATCTCAACAAGAAGGAGGGCAGTGCACAAGAATCATATCTCTCATAATGCCTTTTGTTATTTTTCATACTTAAATTTTGTCAAATTTGAGAAGCATAACCCGTCTCTGACACCTCAAAACGAGGTAAGTTCTGATCTCTTAGTCACCATTAAAATTACTGATTTATTTATCAAGCAGACCCTGTCGGGTATTTATCCCAGCTGAGTGTTTTTTAGTTTAGTAAAAATCCTTAGAATGCTATTTCATTATCCTGCAATTAGCCCACCTCTTCTCTGAATCATTGTTTGTGTGTTTGAACTTAGATAATATATCGAGTGAAAGTCCAATCATCTCTAAATCCCTTAGTTTCTTGAATAAATAAGGAAATATCTCCAACATAAATAATTTCTGTTCATGTGTCGTGATCCTCGGTGAAATGTTTAATTTGTATGTAAAAGGGTATGTTTACGTTCCAGGTGTACACCACCAGTCTGAGTCGACTCTATACCAAGGAAACACAGGACTTTATAGAATGTGCTAAACAGAGACTAGGGACAGGAACAAAGGCCGACAAGAACAAGCTAGGTAGTTTATCTGTGGACATTTCTACAGTTTTCTGATTACATACTGTAAAGTTGTCAGTACGTGGTAGTTCTGATTTTAGCAGTTTTATCAAACATGTGAAAAGGATCATGTCATTTTATTTCACTCAGACTGTAGTTTTTTTTTACTATAAAATCATTAACTTCCGTGTAGGATTTAGTTTTGTTTATTTAGTCGGTACTCTTAATTCATGAATTTTCATGATTAGTATTTAAATGTAAATTTATAATAAAACTACATATATTCAATGACATCAAATTTCCAGAAAATGGCGATTTTTTTTAAAACCCAAAATTTGAGCCATAAGAAAATACATTATTTAACAATTTAATTTTGTTTTTGTTGTGTGCATTTTTCATGATTTTATCCTATCCTTGATAATCACAAAAAATTATAATCCATTAAAAATAACAATTCACAGTATAGTCCCCTCCTTCACTTCCATGTTAACAATCCTGAAATTTCTTTGTAATACACTTTGTATTTACATTGAAGTCTTTCAGATTGTATTGCTTTATTTACATGTAGCTGTAAAAGAATGATTGAATTATATTCAACTGAGATGTTTTTTCAAAGAATTTTATTAAAACAGAGTGGCTAACAGTGTATTCATGTTTTTCTTGTTACGGACTACAACTTATATATTCCTTTTCGTTACAGATTTACCACATATTTTTTGAGACTTACTTAATTTCAAAACTGTCTGATTTTTAAGATACTTTTCCTTACAAGAAATCTGTGGCTTAATTTTAAGATTTTAGAATATTATGTATATCAAAGATTTACTAGATAACTTTATACGAAATGTCTTAAATGTACATATTGTTCATGTTACTAGGAGTGGGACTAGCAGGACAAAGTGCGTCTAAGTTGTCAGGGTCTTCGACAAGTCTGCAAGGAAAAATTCATGATGCTCGTGGACGCTCTGGGTCCATGCAAAGTGTAGACTCAGCTTCATTGTCTACGCATGGCTCTGACTCGGACCTCGCTATGAGACACCTGTTTGATCAGGTAAAGTAATACACAGTATATCTTCCTTATTTGTTGACACCATAACCTACACAGTGTGTAAGTAGGCAAGGTCAAAATTTGACCATCATGTTCGGTGTCCTAGATCTATGAGGTGGTAGATGATGAAAATATGTCAGTCTGAAAGCTGTAAGAATCACGCTATTTATCAGAAGTTCAAGATGAAAAGTTCATCGAAACGTTTTAACAGAAGTTGGAAGATAATGCATATCTGCACTATTCATAAATCAGAACCATTGGCTCATTAATTACTCTGGCTGTCTGAGAATATTAAAAGCGTGCCCAAAGCTATAACATGGGTCCTGGTTATTATTTTCTCGTGTTGTGGTGATATATCATAAATTATGTTTATAATTCAGGTTCTTGATAAGGTGTTCAGTGAACTGGAACCATTTTGTCTGGCGGAGCAAGACTTTTGTGTGCGATTTTTCCACCTAGTGGCAGAGTCACAGAAGGGAGAAAAAGAGGTATGCATCAGTTAAGCTTATTATAAGGTATACTTCTGACACCTAGATACTCGCCTGTGGCACAGTGGTAAAGCATTCGCCTTTCACCTAGCCGTCCAGGATTTGATTCCCAGAACGGACATGAAAAGGTTATGGGGTCACCTGCACAACGAAGCGTGGTTTTCCCTAGGTACTCCAGTTTCCTCCACAGTAAGACACCCTGTGCGTTTCCACCCAGTTCAACAAGTTTGATTAATATAAGCTAATAGCTTGTTTTATGTTTAATTTTCTGCTCTATATTTTAGATATCATTGCTATATATACTGTGAATTAAAATCTCCCAGAAAAAACATTTCATGTGTACATGCAAAGGAATATTTTAGGAAGTGGAAAATTTAATTTTCTAAAATTAATTCTCATCCAGGCAGCTACAAAATATGAGGCTTTCCAAAATTAAGCAATTATGCATTTATTGTAAGTACAGATGTACTGAAATAAAACAATTTATTGATTATCGAGACGTGTAACAAAATATTTTGCTAGTGAAAAACTAATTGTATTAACCTTTTTGTTATGGAGGATGAAGTCTTTTTTCTAAATGAAGAAAGTCAGTATTTTTGTACAATGTGATGGAGTCAGTCAAGTTCTTTTGTTCTTACAGGAAGAAGATGGGGATAATGGCGACATCTGGCAGCCTCAAAAACCTGTCCAATCGGTCGAGTAAGTTGTTTGGTATTTAGAGTAATTATTGTTTAATGATATAGCTGTTAATTGTCACTGTTAATTGTCACTGTTAATTGTCACTGTTAATTGTCACTCTACTGTCGTATATCAAAAACTTTCTCACTGTAACTCATCTTAACTCTTACTATACATTACCTATATATTACCTATATTTATTGTTATGAAATGATATACAAAAAAAATGGGAGTTAGGCCCCCTTACAATGTATTAGTTTCAATTGAAGGACTTACAAGATTTCTTTTTGATATGATTGTAACAATAAATATTATTGATTATATATGGCATATTGTATGACCTGATGAATGTTATTTATGTATAATGCACAGTTAATAATCTCTTTGTAACTAGAGGCAGAAAATAATTTACATTTTTTCACTAAATTTACATAAATTCTAGGAATGTGATAAACAGATTTTTCTTGAACATATCCATTTTAGTAAATATTTTTGACTAAATCTTTGTTGTATTTACATCCACTATAAACATACAGTCTGTATAGCTCTTACAGATGGTTGTATGTAAATGATAATTTATTTTATGAACATGTCCTTTTCATTACATATGTCTCTCTACATCTTATACTTTCTTCAAAACATCATTATGTGTAAGATACAATGTTCAGATTTGAGATTTTGAAATAATATTGTCAACAAACTGATGTATTTTCTCCAGATTTTGTTTGAAAAAATAAATTGTTCTGTCTCTTTTGATATTTATCATTAATTTTTGTAAACACAGCCATGATGCATGGTAGTTATAAATCTATGAAGGCACAAAATACTTTTTGCATGTCTACATCTCAGATCATGGTCTTTAACATGTTTTATTCAACATAGCATCTGGGTATGTCACACGTTTACTCTCAATGGATCAATCTGGATCTACCATATATGTTAAATTCAAACAGAATAAGTTCTTTTTCATGTTAATAATTTATCAATTAATTAATTAATCAATTTATCTTAAAACAAAGAAATCTACATCTTATTTCAAATATATTCAGGTAAATGGCACTAAGGACCAAATGAAGTAGATGAGAAACTTTTACATAAAATAATTTTTTGTAGTGATTAAATTGAATTAATTCCCAAAAAAATTTGAAATATAAGCTATTTAATAAAGGTTTGTAATGTCATATTGTTTAATTTGTTTAAAAGATTAACCATAATTATGATTTTAAATATCTGTGATACAATGTATTTGTTTTATTTTATTTTAGAACATATTGTTTATTCTGAACTTATTTTTTCATATGATTGTATAAATGGCTTTGACTCCTTGTAGGAATTACTATATGGAAAATTTAGGGGAGGGTCTTTTTCAAAGACGTGTATCAAGTCAAATGTAAGTGTGTTGTTTGTGTGAGACGAAAGGCTTTGACCAGCACTGCTGCCACCAGGTGTCGCCTCTGCATCTTCCACATTCATACGCCGTAACCTTCAGGCAGAGCCACTGCTAGAAATATTAAATTTCCATTGGGGCTTTAATGAACTTTCTGGGCATTGTACATTATAGATCATGGGGAGGGAGAGGTGATCTTATACATTTTCATAATATTTTTGCTATCTAGCGTTTAGTTTTTTGGTGAACTTGATTCTGACCGGCACAGTCTAAGCTTTAGGAGATGGCAAGATGGAAACTTCATCATTTGCACTCTTTTTTGCCATGTGCTTGTCGAGAACAGCAAAACTGGTTCGAATAGACAGGCTAAGCAGCATG
Source organism: Ylistrum balloti (assembly GCF_031769215.1). Lineage (NCBI taxonomy): Eukaryota > Metazoa > Mollusca > Bivalvia > Pectinida > Pectinidae > Ylistrum > Ylistrum balloti. The sequence continues at coordinate 230,718 of NW_026782322.1, read as the reverse complement.
TTTAAAATACAGTTGTGGTAACTCACATTGACACCAAAAACTGTGTACTCACATTGTGCCTACATCATGTGTACACACACTATATACAGTATCTAATGCAAAGTTGTGTGATAGGATTGAACAATTTTTGCAGTTTTGTGAAAATGTTTGGCTAATATTACAGACTGAAAATTAAACAGAAAATAACTTGTTGGCCCTAATGACCTTTTATGTGTTGATGGGTCGTTAAGACTGTAATGGATTGTGTATTGGAAGTTAGTGTTGATATATAGTATGTGTGGATTGTGTATTGACAGAAGTTAGTGTTGATATATAGGTATGAGGAGTGTGGATTGTGTATTGACAGAAGTTAGTGTTGATATATATAGGTATGAGGAGTGTGGATTGTGTATTGACAGAAGTTAGTGTTGATATATAGGTATGAGGAGTGTGGATTGTGTATTGACAGAAGTTAGTGTTGATATATAGGTATGAGTGTTGATATATAGGTATGAGGAGTGTGGATTGTGTATTGACAGAAGTTAGTGTTGATATATAGGTATGAGGAGTGTGGATTGTGTATTGACAGAAGTTAGTGTTGATATATAGGTATGAGGAGTGTGGATTGTGTATTGACAGAAGTTAGTGTTGATATATAGGTATGAGGAGTGTGGATTGTGTATTGACAGAAGTTAGTGTTGATATATAGGTATGAGGAGTGTGGATTGTGTATTGACAGAAGTTAGTGTTGATATATAGGTATATAGGAGTGTGGATTGTGTATATATTGACAGAAGTTAGTGTTGATATATAGGTATGTGTAGGAGTGTGGATATATAGGTATGAGGAGTGTGTGTGTATTGACAGAAGTTAGTGTTGATATATAGGTATGAGGAGTGTGGATTGTGTATTGACAGAAGTTAGTGTTGATATATAGGTATGAGGAGTGTGGATTGTGTATTGACAGACAGAAGTTAGTGTTGATATATAGGTATGAGGAGTGTGGATTGTGTATTGACAGAAGTTAGTGTTGATATATAGGTATGAGGAGTGTGGATTGTGTATTGACAGAAGTTAGTGTTGATATATAGGTATGAGGAGTGTGGATTGTGTATTGACAGAAGTTAGTGTTGATATATAGGTATGAGGAGTGTGGATTGTGTATTGACAGAAGTTAGTGTTGATATATAGGTATGAGGAGTGTGGATTGTGTATATATAGACAGAAGTTAGTTAGTGTTGATATATAGGTATGAGGAGTGTGGATTGTGTATTGACAGAAGTTAGTGTTGATATATAGGTATGAGGAGTGTGGATTGTGTATTGACAGAAGTTAGTGTTGATATATAGGTATGAGGAGTGTGGATTGTGTATTGACAGAAGTTAGTGTTGATATATAGGTATGAGGAGTGTGGATTGTGTATTGTGTGTTGATATATAGGTATGAGGAGTGTGGATTGTGTATTGACAGAAGTTAGTGTTGATATATAGGTATGAGGAGTGTGGATTGTGTATTGACAGAAGTTAGTGTTGATATATAGGTATGAGGAGTGTGGATTGTGTATTGACAGAAGTTAGTGTTGATATATAGGTATGAGGAGTGTGGATTGTGTATTGACAGAAGTTAGTGTTGATATATAGGTATGTGTGGATTGTGTATTGACAGAAGTTAGTGTTGATATATAGGTATGAGGAGTGTGGATTGTGTATTGACAGAAGTTAGTGTTGATATATAGGTATGAGGAGTGTGGATTGTGTATATATAGGTATGAGAAGTTAGTGTTGATATATAGGTATGAGGAGTGTGGATTGTGTATTGACAGAAGTTAGTGTTGATATATTGGTATTAGGAGTGTAGATTGTGTATTGACAGAAGTTAGTGTTGATTTATTGGTATTAGGAGTGTGGATTGTGTATTGACAGAAGTTAGTGTTGATATATAGGTATGAGGAGTGTGGATTGTGTATTGACAGAAGTTAGTGTTGATATATAGGTATGAGGAGTGTGGAGTGTTGATATATAGGTATGAGGAGTGTGGATTGTGTATTGTCAGAAGTTAGTGTTGATATATAGGTATGAGGAGTGTGGATTGTGTATTGACAGAAGTTAGTGTTGATATATAGGTATGAGGAGTGTGGATTGTGTATTGACAGAAGTTAGTGTTGATATATAGGTATGAGGAGTGTGGATTGTGTATTGACAGAAGTTAGTGTTGATATATAGGTATGAGGAGTGTGGATTGTGTATTGACAGAAGTTAGTGTTGATATATAGGTATGAGGAGTGTGGATTGTGTGTGGATTGTGTATTGACAGAAGTTAGTGTTGATATATAGGTATGAGGAGTGTGGATTGTGTATTGACAGAAGTTAGTGTTGATATATAGGTATGAGGAGTGTGGATTGTGTATTGACAGAAGTTAGTGTTGATATATAGGTATGAGGAGTGTGGATTGTGTATTGACAGAAGTTAGTGTTGATATATAGGTATGAGGAGTGTGGATTGTGTATTGACAGAAGTTAGTGTTGATATATAGGTATGAGGAGTGTATGAGGAGTGTGGATTGTGTATTGACAGAAGTTAGTGTTGATATATAGGTATTAGGAGTGTGGATTGTGTATTGACAGAAGTTAGTGTTGATATATAGGTATGAGGAGTGTGGATTGTGTATTGACAGAAGTTAGTGTTGATATATAGGTATGAGGAGTGTGGATTGTGTATTGACAGAAGTTAGTGTTGATATATAGGTATATTGACAGAAGTTAGTGTTGATATATAGGTATGAGGAGTGTGGATTGTGTATTGACAGAAGTTAGTGTTGATATATAGGTATGAGGAGTGTGGATTGTGTATTGACAGAAGTTAGTGTTGATATATAGGTATATGTGGATTGTGTATTGACAGAAGTTAGTGTTGATATATAGGTATGTGTGGATTGTGTATTGACAGAAGTTAGTGTTGATATATAGGTATGAGGAGTGTGGATTGTGTATTGACAGAAGTTAGTGTTGATATATAGGTATGAGGAGTGTGGATTGTGTATTGACAGAGGTTAGTGTTGATATATAGGTATGAGGAGTGTGGATTGTGTATTGACAGAAGTTAGTGTTGATATATATAGGTATGAGGAGTGTGGATTGTGTATTGACAGAAGTTAGTGTTGATATATTGGTATTAGGAGTGTAGATTGTGTATTGACAGAAGTTAGTGTTGATTTATTGGTATGAGGAGTGTGGATTGTGTATTGACAGAAGTTAGTGTTGATATATAGGTATGAGGAGTGTGGATTGTGTATTGACAGAAGTTAGTGTTGATATATAGGTATGAGGAGTGTGGATTGTGTATTGACAGAAGTTAGTGTTGATATATAGGTATGTGGATTGTGTAGGAGTGTGGATATATAGTGAGGAGTATTGACAGAAGTTAGTGTTGATATATAGGTATGAGGATGTATTGTGTATTGACAGAAGTTATGTTGATATATAGGTATGAGGAGTGTGGATTGTGTATTGACAGAAGTTAGTGTTGATATATAGGTATGAGGAGTGTGGATTGTGTATTGACAGAAGTTAGTGTTGATATATAGGTATGAGGAGTGTGGATTGTGTATTGACAGAAGTTAGTGTTGATATATAGGTATGAGGAGTGTGGATTGTGTATTGACAGAAGTTAGTGTTGATATATAGGTATGAGGAGTGTGGATTGTGTATTGGCAGAAGTTAGTGTTGATATATAGGTATGAGGAGTGTGGATTGTGTATTGACAGAAGTTAGTGTTGATATATATAGGTATGAGGAGTGTGGATTGTGTATTGACAGAAGTTAGTGTTGATATATAGGTATGAGGAGTGTGACCTATACAAGCCTACAGGTTGGCTACATGATAGGCCTACACTCACAGCCTATGTGCTTAATCTGTACAGCCCTACACAACAGACCTACAATCCCAGCCTATGTACTTAGTCTGTACAGCCCTACACAACAGACCTACAATCCCAGCCTATGTACTTAGTCTGTACAGCCCTACACAACAGACCTACAATCACAGCCTATGTACTTAGTCTGTACAGCCCTACACAACAGACCTACAATCCCAGCCTATGTACTTAGTCTGTACAGCCCTACACAACAGACCTACAATCCCAGCCTATGTACTTAGTCTGTACAGCTCTACACAACAGACCTACACTCACAGCCTATGTACTAAGTAGTCTGTACAGCCCTAAACAACAGACCTACAATCCCAGCCTATGTACTTAGTCTGTACAGCCCTACACAACAGACCTACAATCACAGCCTATGTACTAAGTCTGTACAGCCCTACACAACAGACCTACAATCACAGCCTATGTACTTAGTCTGTACAGCCCTACACAACAGACCTACAATCACAGCCTATGTACTTAGTCTGTACAGCCCTACAAAACAGACCTACAATCCCAGCCTATGTACCAAGTCTGTACAGCCCTACACAACAGACCTACAATCACAGCCTATGTACTTAGTCTGTACAGCCCTACACAACAGACCTACAATCCCAGCAAGACCTACGATCCTAGAAGCCTCTACAACCCTACATAACAGGTTTACCATTCCAGCTTATGTATATACTAGCCTATACAGACCATTCTGAATTTAGTGATACTTTCCAGTTCTTTTATCACACATCCTCTTCAGTTCTTGTTAGTAAAACAGTCCTCCATTAATTCAGCAGCTAGAGTTATCTTTCCTTGCTCTCACATCCATACATATACTAATGAACTAACATTTTGATATCTCACATGGCATAAAGGTAAGTTGTGTAAGGGTTCAAGGTTTGTTTGGCAAGGTATTCATTAAGTATTCCTATTGAAGTGTTTTTTGTAATCTTGATTTATTAGAATCATCATTACACATTGCCATGAATGACTTAGGGCTATTTCAAAATTCAAGATGGCCACTTTAGGTTTTGATTGGCTTAGATTTTTTTTCTCGTAGTGTTAAAGTTATTGTTTTCAGCCGAGAAATATTTTGTTGTAAGAAATATAAGCTGAATGAAATTTTTGGAAACAACAACATAAAAAGCATCTGTATATCCTTGTTATTAACCTGTGCCTTACAGATAATGTAAATGAAAATATTGTCCCCGTGTGTCTGTTAGAAGCAATGCTGTTGAGTAGGACAATAGTTAATTTAATCAGTCCATCAGTTTTTGTGTTACTTAGTCTGAAGCATGTATCATTCATGCAGTCATCTACTTTCGCAAATTTTGTATGCAAATTCTTCTATTCTGTCATATCAAAAAAAAGTTTTGGATTACATATACATTAGAGTTGTAGCCCTTTATTAATAGTTGTCTTTCATTCTTGGTTCTTATGATCAAACTCCAATCATCTGACGAATCCAAAATACTTGTACCATATGAATATATAGAGTGATGACCCTTTCTTTTATTCTTAGTCGTTTGTGAAATTTTTTTTTGATGATCAAACATTTTATTTTGTTTGTACCCTGATCATGTTTATTTGGGATGACTGTCACAGTGTTGAAAGGAGTATTGTTTGGTATATACAGGGTTGTGGCCCTTTGTTTAGAACATGTTCTTATCAGGTTTAAAACATGATCTTATCAGAATAACAATGATTTTATTCAGGGACTAGATTCATTGGCTGACAACTTGTTTTATTGTCTGTGATAGCCTTGTAGGTGATTGAATTAACTAAACAATTAATTCTTTTAATAAAAAAACCATATTAACCAATTTCTGTCATGTGTGATTTTTTTATTGAATTATTTGCTATTCATTTTGTTTCACTAACTTTATTATAGTGTTATTATCTCAATAGATGTACAAGTATATTGAATAAGAATAAAAGTCTCTAGTGGTATAGATTTAGATGGTGAGAAGCTGGCGCATACTTTGTAGTAATTTATAGTCAGATCGTGAGAGGCTGGAAGCATACTTTATAGTAATTTAGAGTCAGATTGTGAGAAGCTGGGAGCATACTTTGTAGCAATTTATAGTCAGATGGTGAGTGGCTGGGAGCATGTTTTATAGTCAGATAGTGAGTGGCTGGGAGCATACTTTATAGTAATTTATAGTCAGATCGTGAGTGGCTGGGAGCATACTTTGTAGCAATTTATAGTCAGATCATGAGAGGCTGGGAACATACATTGTAGTAATTCATAGTCAGATCGTGAGAGGCTGGGAGCATACTTTATAGTAATTTATAGTCAGATCATGAAAGGCTAGGAGAATACTTTGTACTAATTTATAGTCAGATCATGAGAGGCTGGGAACATACTTTATAGTAATTTATAGTCAGATCATGAGAGACTGGGAGCATACGTTGTAGTAATTTATAGTCAGATCATGAGAGGCTGGGAGAATACTTTGTACTAATTTATAGTCAGATCATGAGAGGCTTGGAGAATACTTTGTAGTAATTTATAGTCAGATTGTGAGAGGCTGGGCGCATACTTTATAGTAATTTAAAGTCAGATCAAGAGAGGCTGGGAGAATACTTTATAGCAATTGATAGTCAGATCATGAGAAGCTGGGAGCATACTTTGTAGTAATTTATAGTCAGATCGTGAGTGGCTGGGAGAATACTTTATAGTAATTTATACTCAGATCATGAGAGGCTAGAAGCACAACTAATGTAGAACATTATTACAAAGTTTACTGTGCATGGGTACCAATGTTGTGATAACTCAGTTGGTTGTATGCTACATCTGTTGGTTTTGATTTCCTTTCGAATGATAATTCAGTGTGGCTGGTAAATATTGAAATTGTTGAGTATTGTTTGTGATGTTGAAGATTTCATGTTGTTCTTAAATCCCATAAAACTTATCTTTCATGCTGTTACAGATTTTTAATATTTTTGTCATTATAAAATTTAAATGATCATTTTCAAACATATACCAATGTATGTATATGACAGTGTAAAGGATAATTAAACAGTCCAAGCTTTATATTTTTTTCAGTGATTTATCGAAACCTTTCAGGAATTCTAGTTTACCTAAGTGATCTTACAGTTTTCAGGGTCATTTGTCAGTTTAAAGGTCAAACAAAATATCTGATATCTAAGGAAAATAAGTTTTTGTAAATCACTTCAGACATGAACTCTATGATAAATTAATTTTAATGGTATTAAGTGTCATAATGATAACATCTGAACCACAGTGCAATTTAGTGGTCATCGGTCAAGGATAAAGAGTCTAAGGTCACCACCTGACCACTGCGTTAATTTTCAAGAAGAGTGAGATGGTGGGGTATACTTATTTCAACCCACTCATTTTGTTCGTATCAAACTTATGGTCAGCAGTAAGCCTTATCATATATATCCTTTACATGTGTAAGATTTCCTCACTTTGATTATACATTGTCTGAGGCTGTGTAAGGTGCTGATTATTTGTTGGCTGTTGTAGGCGTCACATCAATGAGGAAGTACGAGGTATGATGAGGGACCTCTTCCCCTGTCTTGAAAACAACCTGGACGATTTCTTCTCTTACTCAGATAGGATTGATGGATTGTAAGTACAATGTATGACTGATGGATTGTAAGTACAATGTATGACTGATGGGTTGTAAGTACAATGTATGACTGATGGATTGTAAGTACAATGTATGACTGATGGGTTGTAAGTACAATGTATGACTGATGGATTGTAAGTACAACGTATGACTGATGGGTTGTAAGTACAATGTATGACTGATGGGTTGTAAGTACAATGTATGAGTGATGGTTTGTAAGTACAATGTATGACTGATGGGTTGTAAGTACAATGTATGACTGATGGATTGTAAGTACAATGTATGATTGATGGGTTGTAAGTACAACGTATGACTGATGGATTGTAAGTACAATGTATGACTGATGGGTTGTAAGTACAACGTATGACTGATGGATTGTAAGTACAATGTATGATTGATGTATGACTGATGGGTTGTAAGTACAATGTATGACTGATGGGTTGTAAGTACAATGTATGACTGATGGATTGTAAGTACAATGTATGACTGATGGATTGTAAGTACAATGTATGACTGATGGATTGTAAGTACAATGTATGATTGATGGGTTGTAAGTACAATGTATGACTGATGGGTTGTAAGTACAATGTATGACTGATGGGTTGTAAGTACAATGTATGACTGATGGGTTATAAGTACAATGTATGACTGATGGGTTGTAAGTACAATGTATGACTGATGGGTTGTAAGTACAATGTATGACTGATGGGTTGTAAGTACAATGTAGGACTGATGGGTTGTAAGTACAATGTATGACTGATGGGTTATAAGTACAATGTATGACTGATGGGTTGTAAGTACAATGTATGACTGATGGGTTGTAAGTACAATGTATGACTGATGGGTTATAAGTACAATGTATGACTGATGGATTGTAAGTACAATGTATGACTGATGGGTTGTAAGTACAATGTATGACTGATGGGTTATAAGTACAATGTATGACTGATGGATTGTAAGTACAATGTATGACTGATGGGTTGTAAGTACAATGTATGACTGATGGGTTGTAAGTACAATATAGGACTGATGGGTTGTAAGTACAATGTATGACTGATGGGTTGTAAGTACAATGTATGACTGATGGGTTATAAGTACAATGTATGACTGATGGGTTGTAAGTAAAATGTAGGACTGATGGGTTGTAAGTACAATGTATGACTGATGGGTTGTAAGTACAATGTATGACTGATGGGTTATAAGTACAATGTATGACTGATGGGTTGTAAGTACAATGTAGGACTGATGGGTTGTAAGTAAAATGTAGGACTGATGGGTTATAAGTACAATGTATGACTGATGGGTTGTAAGTACAATGTATGACTGATGGGTTGTAAGTACAATGTAGGACTGATGGGTTGTAAGTACAATGTAGGACTGATGGGTTGTAAGTACAATGTATGACTGATGGGTTGTACAATGTAGGACTGATGGATTGTAAGTACAATGTATGACTGATGGGGTGTACCACTTGATGTAGAGTCAATATTTTATAAATGACAGAGATGTAAACAGAACTGGTATTTTGAGATGGGTTTTGTTTTTCACTATTTTTTATGAAAGGATGAAATTGTGAAAAATTAATATCTAGAATCTAGAGGATCTTGTTTTATAAATTCCATATTACATTGACAAGAGTGTTAGATTCTATTTATCATATAACCCGTATTTCTGAAACATAAGCAACAACTATTATGTTAATTTCCCTATAAGACAGATTTATTTTGAAAATTTTTGAAAAAAACACGTGAAGACATCATTTCAGTGTTTTGGTAAAATCATGATAACTTTGACCAAAAGAAAATAACATTATCAGTGCTAGATTTACATACTCTGTGTACCATTGAGTATACTCTCTAGTGATAAGGATGTAGACAGGAGATTAGAATGTAAGGTTTGCTGCAATTTTATTTCAAGATGTAAACAGGGAAACTTAGCAAGACTGCTAAAAAATTTTTAATATGTGAATTTTTAACTTCAATATATAAGAACAATATTTTTATGAAACAATAGCAAACAAATGTATATGTTCCTTTTGTGAAACTGATGTGTAAACATGTTTTTTCTTTTGTACAGTAATTCCATGTATATGTTGGTACGGATGAGTCAGCACGTGAACAAAGCCCAGAACACTGGATCTTTCCTCAGTGTCACATTTGCCAGCTGCCTTGTCAAGATCAAACGCAATTTTGATAGATTCATAGTAAGTCAAACTACCTCAGATTTTATAAATAAAAAATTGTCATTTTGACGTTGTTGAAATTTCTATATTGATTCTTCTGGGAAAATGTTTTTTGGAAAAAAATGTTTCAATCAAATTTGTAAGCTCATTGAAATTATCAAAAGAGAATATAGGGGAATTAAAATTTCTTTGTCACCCAGCTGTCACAGCATGAATGTGTATTTTTCCTGTTAGTAAGATATTACACTTGCATATTACTTCAGTAATGCTTCTGAATGCCTGTGTTTTTCCTGTTTATACAGTAGACAATATGTTTTGGATTCATTTTCCATACATAGATACCTAATTAAGTATATCTTGTCTATTTTACCTTTTGACTTCTTCCAGCAAAACCAGATCCGTGCTATCCAGGAATGTCGTGTGGCCAAGAAAACCAAGTGTGGCATCATCAGCTTTGTCCATACATTTGAGGTATTATGAACATATTTATCCAGAACAGACATTATTGCGAGACATTTAAATAGTATTTATTGGTAATTCCACAGAACAGTGATACATTTGGTTTGGCTTATTACAAAGCAGGTGCTAGTTACTGGATAGAAATGGTAAATCCAAATTGCAGTTGTTCTTCAACTTCTTCTCAATGATTAGTTGTTGAGTAGAAACTTAGTATAACCCATGTCTTTTTCATCATGTCCAGTCCTGATACAGTATCATTTATCCAGCTTTCTGAGAATACTTAATACTCTTACTACTGCTAAAGATATAAAGGTTAAGTGGCTTTCTTATCATGTTAACATTGGTTTTCCAGAAATTCATCCTAACTTTATCAATGATAGGAATTTCCAATATGTTCATACTGACATTTCAGCACTGCACTGATATTCAAATTTTCAATGTTTTTGTTTGTGTTTAGGACTTTGCTAACCAAGCAGAAAGTATTTTTCGTGGATCTGAGAACCGACATGCCCATCTGGACAAGTCTTATGTCACTCTTGTTGCAGTTATATTTGAACAGATTGCCAGAATTGCTTCAGAACATCCCAAAACACCAAGGGAAGTTGTAATGATGGGTAAGTATCAGGGGAGATAACTGATTTAAGGTTTCTGGGTCATGTGACTAACTGTGATGATTTTATTTATTGTAATTCCTTCAGTTAGACCAGAGTTGTTGCTTCCTGTTGCATAGCTTATGGTTAGCTCAACGTTAGCTAACTAAGTCTTCTCGAATTACCAGTAATATATTTGAACTGAATTTAAATATTTCTTATCTTCTTTTTCTACAGAAAACTTCCATCACATGTTCTGTAAGTATTTTTGTACACATTAACATTTAGAATTATAAAGTCTTCATGTAGTGTATATGATTTATCAGTTATTTCTTTAATTTCGACCATAACATTTCCCTTGTCATTTCTCCAGAGGAAAGTAGATTTCCTATGAAGCCTGTGTCTGTTTAACTTAGATGTAGGAATGTTTCTGCTTCAGTGTTTGTGTATTACAAGACTAAGTTTGTGGAAAAATTGAATTGATTAACAAACAAATATACTTTAAGTTTCAAGATACTAAAAAGCCAGCACATTGATGTTGTGAACATATGATTTTTGCAGTCACAGATCTTGTAGATGTTTAGATATGAACATTGTAGTTTGTCAGTAAAATGAATGTTTTGAGTTCAGGGTTTAGTACTTTCTTTAAATTCACCAACATAAAAATGAGGCAGTGAATACATGACCTGAATTAGAATTGAGATTTTTATAATTAGATTAGTCAGATAAATGTACAGTAGTGTACACAGTCACAAATAGAAAGGATTCATCATGAGTTTCTAATTTTAACACCACCATAACATGACGTCTGAGATAAAGTCATGAACGACAAATATGGCCTTAAACTGTATGTAACAGAAGTTATCAGAAACCAGTCTTGTCTTCAAACTGTGTGTTATTTTTAATGATTCAAAATGTAAAGCAATATAAATAAAATTATGTCATTATTTTACGATAATGCTGTGCATGATATTTGAGTGCTGTAGATTGTAATTTCAGTTGTATCTTAATTCATAAACAGGTATTACCATTATCAGAGATACTCATTTATAAACACATTTATAGAGAGACATGTGTTTTAGGTAATAAAATTAGCCACGGTCGTAAAACTTGTCTATTATTGATAAGATAGTGTTCATTTGTGGTCTTATTCAACAAAATTTCTGTGATAAACAAAGATTTTAAACTTAACTCTGTTATTGTAGCTGTTCTGTCAGCTCTCAAGATTCCCTGTCTGGAGAATGATAGGAAAGAGGCCAAACAGACATACCAGGATAACTTATACCAGTATACAACCAATCTACTGGGCAGACCCATGGAGAAACTTCATGTAAGTACACAACCAGTCTGTCGTACAGTCTACTGGGCAGACCCATGTAGAAACTCCATGTAAGTACACAACCAGTCTGTTGGACAGACCCATGGAGAAACTCCATGTAAGTACACAACCAGTCTGTCGTACAGTCTACTGGGCAGACCCATGTAGAAACTCCATGTAAGTACACAACCAGTCTGTTGGACAGACCCATGGAGAAACTTCAAGTAAGTACACAACCAGTCTACTGGGCAGACCCATGGAGAAACTCCATGTAAGTACACAACCAGTCTGTCGTACAGTCTACTGGGCAGACCCATGGAGAAACTCCATGTAAGTACACAACCAGTCTGTCGTACAGTCTACTGGGCAGACCCATGGAGAAACTTCATGTAAGTACACAACCAGTCTGTTGGACAGACCCATGGAGAAACTCCATGCAAGTACACAACCAGTCTGTCGGACAGTCTACTGGGCAGACCCATGGAGAAACTCCATGTAAGTACACAACCAGTCTTTCGTACAGTCTACTGGGCAGACCCATGGAGAAACTTCATGTAAGTACACAACCAGTCTGTTGGACAGACCCATGTAGAAACTCCATGTAAGTACACAACCAGTCTGTTGGACAGTCTACTGGGCAGACCCATGGAGAAACTTCACGTAAGTACACAACCAGTCTACTGGGCAGACCCATGGAGAAACTCCATGTAAGTACACAACCAGTCTGTTGTACAGACCCTTGGAGAAACTTCATGTAAGTACACAACCAGTCTGTTGGACAGACCCATGGAGAAACTCCATGCAAGTACACAACCAGTCTGTCGGACAGTCTACTGGGCAGACCCATGGAGAAACTCCATGTAAGTACACAACCAGTCTGTCGTACAGTCTACTGGGCAGACCCATGGAGAAACTTCATGTAAGTACACAACCAGTCTGTTGGAAGTACACAACCAGTCTGTTGGACAGTCTACTGGGCAGACCCATGGAGAAACTTCACGTAAGTACACAACCAGTCTACTGGGCAGACCCATGGAGAAACTTCATGTAAGTACACAACCAGTCTGTTGGACAGACCCATGGAGAAACTTCATGTAAGTACACAACCAGTCTACTGGGCAGACCCATGGAGAAACTTCATGTAAGTACACAACCAGTCTGTTGTCTGTTGGACAGACCCATGGAGAAACTTCATGTAAGTACACAACCAGTCTGTTGGACAGACCCATGGAGAAACTCCATGTAAGTACACAACCAGTCTACTGGACAGACCCATGGAGAAACTTCATGTAAGTACACAACCAGTCTGTTGGACAGACCCATGGAGAAACTCCATGTAAGTACACAACCAGTCTGTTGGACAGACCCATGGAGAAACTTCATGTAAGTACACAACCAGTCTGTTGGACAGACCCATGGAGAAACTTCATGTAAGTACACAACCAGTCTGTTGGACAGTTTACTGGGCAGACCCATGGAGAAACTTCATGTAAGTACACAACCAGTCTGTTGTCTGTTGGACAGACCCATGGAGAAACTTCATGTAAGTACACAACCAGTCTGTTGGACAGACCCATGGAGAAACTCCATGTAAGTACACAACCAGTCTACTGGACAGACCCATGGAGAAACTTCATGTAAGTACACAACCAGTCTACTGGGCAGACCCATGGAGAAACTTCATGTAAGTACACAACCAGTCTGTTGGACAGACCCATGGAGAAACTTCACGTAAGTACACAACCAGTCTACTGGGCAGACCCATGGAGAAACTTCATGTAAGTACACAACCATCTGTTGGACAGTCTACTGGGCAGACCCATGGAGAAACTCCATGTAAGTACACAACCAGTCTACTGGGCAGACCCATGGAGAAACTTCATGTAAGTACACAACCAGTCTGTTGGACAGTCTACTGGGCAGACCCATGGAGAAACTTCACGTAAGTACACAACCAGTCTACTGGGCAGACCCATGGAGAAACTTCATGTAAGTACACAACCAGTCTGTTGGACAGACCCATGGAGAAACTCCATGTAAGTACACAACCAGTCTACTGGACAGACCCATGTAGAAACTTCATGTAAGTACACAACCAGTCTACTGGACAGACCCATGGAGAAACTCCATGTAAGTACACAACCAGTCTGTTGGACAGACCCATGGAGAAACTCCATGTAAGTACACAACCAGTCTGTTGTACAGACCCTTGGAGAAACTTCATGTAAGTACACAACCATCTGTTGGACAGACCCATGGAGAAACTTCATGTAAGTACACAACCAGTCTGTTGGACAGACCCATGGAGAAACTTCATGTAAGTACACAACCAGTCTGTTGGACAGACCCATGGAGAAACTTCATGTAAGTACACAACCAGTCTGTTGGACAGACCCATGGAGAAACTTCATGTAAGTACACAACCAGTCTACTGGACAGACCCATGGAGAAACTTTATGTAAGTACACAACCAGTCTGTTGGACAGACCCATGGAGAAACTCGGTGTTGGTACACAACCAATCTACAAGATAGATCCATTGAGAAACTTAAGTATATAGCATAAAATGTATATAGAAAAGTATGTATTAGGTATATGTACTCAGCAGAGAGGCCCTTAAAGAAACTTTATATTGTCTATTTGGTGTACAATTGAGAGTCATCTAGAAATTGAATTCAGCTTGTACATTTCTGAGCAGTTTCCTAGTAGAAAAATTTTAGTTTGCAAATAATCAATTTGCTACAAATATAGGGTAATCTATATATTGATGACAAATTTTACAATTTGTTCTAAAATTTTGTTTTAGGTGTTCTTTGATGGGGTACAGAACAGAGTGGCATCTGGGGTGAAGCCGGAGGAAGTTGGGTACCAGCTGGCCTTCAGTAAACAGGAACTACGCAAGGTCATCAAGGAATATCCTGGCAAAGAGGTATAACTGAACTCTTTATATACACTGTCAAGGAGCTGAATATGTGTTAGAGTCAATAGGTGACCTTGGTGTCTGGAGTCAATGTGTGATCTTAGTGTGTCAAGTCAATGTGTGGTTTGGTATGTGAAGTCAATGTTTGGTCTTGATTTAGGGCTCTGTTGAGTCAATATGTGAAATTCATGAATACCTATCGTTCCAATTTGAAATTTTACTTCATATGCATATATCATTGATTTTTGAGTATTAAATTAAGGTCCATTATAAAGTAGTAGTCACCATGCCAACCTTACTGTATTTTTACAGGTGAAAAAGAGCCTTGAACATTTATATAAAAAAGTAGAGAAACAGCTGTGTGAGGAAGAAAACTTGCTGCAGGTAAGATTGATATGATTTGTCTACTTGTTGATATTAAATCTGACCCTTACATCACATTGTTTGTTATCTCAATGACAGATACTACACATTGCTTGTACCTACTGCAGTCACTAGTTTTATACAAAGAACATACATCTTATTTGATATTTGTAAATATTATGTGCTCTGTATTTCAGGTAACCTGGCTAGCCATGCAGGATGTGTTCCTCAGACAGTGCAAATCTCACGAGGACCTGATCAACAAGTGCTACCCAGATTCAGGCATATCACTCGAGTTCAGCGTTGGTGATGTCCTACAATACTTTTCTGATATCGCCCAGTCACATTAAGAATGCCTGTTTTCTATGGAGATATCTTTAGAGTACTTTTGGTACCGACCAGCCACAACAGGAATGACATTGGGGTTTAGTTATCATCCATGCACATCTTGAACAAGTCTACTGTTGGTTACATCCAGCAGCGCTTTGTGATATTGCAGAGTTAAATAAAGTTTATATACTGTGGCAATAACTTGCGCAACCTTTAGTATTTGATGTTGGCTAGTCTCACACTTTCCTTATAGTTAACTTTATTTTCCAGGATACTTTGAATGGTCAGCGTTTATGAAGTTGACAAATTTACTCCAGATAATTACAACTAAACTTCAAACATGCCACATTGTTCAATAGCATAGTGGAGCCTCGACCAGTGTGTGTACTGTGTAAAATCACACTATAGATTAATGTTGCTTCTGATCTTGTTTCATGTCTCAAGTGTTTATTTTCTTCAGATCATCAGCCCTATTTCAAATCATGATAAATGATAATACAATAAAATATACTTCAAACAGTCTCTAAATATACTGATAGTGAAAAACAAGTCCTATGATTGTGAACACTACTCATTCATATAATGTAAGGCAAATCAAAAAAATGTTTCAAGTACTTAAATAAGATCTGCTTTTGACATAATTTTAGCTATAGATCGTCAATATGTTTACGATTTAACACACCTTTGATATCAAACCATTTTTCCATTTTTCTATCTCATAAGTTAGCAGTTCTCTCTCTGCTATAGGAAATGCAAGTGTCAACCTAACAGAAGTGTGTGGCTGTGGCTTTTAACTTACATATTGGTACAGAAAGCTGGTACATATATGATAGGCATTTTATGTCTATTTATTTCAGAGCTAGGATGATAATTTGAAGTGCAATATCTTGTTGATATAGATACAATGCTTCTGTATTTATATAGTGTAATGATTAATGTATTAATTTGAATCATGTGTTGTTTTTTGTGAATAAATGTTATATTGATTTACAGTGGACTTTGTTGAGTTTTTCAGTATAATGGTGCCTGGTGGGTCTATAACAACACCTGATCCAATTTCTCCTTTCTGTAAGAACACTTGAGGGTGGGGGATGGTAATCCTGGTAATTCACCAAAAACATTGAGTCCAACACAGATCTTCTTTATCCGAATTTAATAAGAAGCATTATTGTCGTGTTTTGGCAAAAATGCGAGCCATCAACAACACTTGCCATTAAATTTTAAAAAAGGAAAAATTCACTGTGTTGGGCTCACTCCTTGTAGTGAATCAGTGTATGAAGGTCTTGTGCTGTTTTGACCAGAGGTAACATGGCATGAACTTAGCTACTGATGCTGACATTCAAGCAAGTGAATGACTATATCAACAATCAAAAGTTAGTGTCCAAGAAAAAGACGGAAAAAAATATGACCTCTGAATGTTGATGGGTGGTAAGATTGCCTTCAAACTTCTGTGAGCTATCAGTATAATGAAGAGAATTTTTAGAGGTGACTGAATTCTGAAACATGTAAAATAATGTTAGTTGTATTGCCTTGCATTGATTTTCACCTCTTAAGTAGGCTCGTCATTCATATTCATACAGGTACTAAAATTGACCTTAATGAACCTTCCCTCTCTGATGCCCTCAGATCGAAAGACTTGGGGCCTATTGTTTTTGTGGTGTCTGTTGTTAACTTTAACTTTGCCCATAACTTTTACATAGTAAGTGTGTTCCTTATGACAAAACCTTTCTGGTTGTAAAAAAAATTTTGACCATTTGACCTTGACTATTATATTTGACCTAAATTTGAAAGTTGAAAAAAAGCATTACCAAAATGAAGACAGAAGTGTTTCACAAGGTGTGCATGGCAATTATCACATGCCTTATACAGTAGTTTTGAATTGCCACTTCATAATTTGTTGCAACTGGGGGTATAGTAAACGCATCTTGTTTCTGGTTCAATTATTTGTAAGACATGTTCCCATAAAATAGAGTTCTATACATAGAAATTACATAAGCAATCATCACCTTTATCATCTAGATGTATTAAACTACTGTATATATCTAGTAAGTGGTTCAGTGATCAGCATTGCTTTCTCTTTAGTGATCTTACTATATAAGTAATAATGAACCTGTTATCCAGAAAAAATGAAAGATGAATAATTCAGGAATTGAAACTAACTGATTGATGCCAAAACTGCATTAAAAAAATCAGTGCAGTTTAATTGACTCATGAGATCTCAGAAATACAGAGATCACGTGATTTACTACTGTCTTAGAGGCTTTCATCATCAAGCATAAATTACAGCTTCAAAGCTTCAAAACACATTGATGTCAAAATTTACAAAATTTTCCATGTTAGAACAGTGATTAATCTATGCATATATTTGTAATGACATACATTTCTTAATTGTACAACTAAAATTGGGAAAATTTAATATACTATACACAGGGAATGTCCTGTTATTTTCTAATTTGTTCAAGAGGAAAAAGTCAAGATGTTTTAAAATGTAGATAAATTACTGCAAGAATCAATTTTGCAGTTTATGCATGAAAATAATTGTAGTCAACATAATCAATCGTTTGTATTAAATTCTTTGAATTTCCAATTATGTGACTGGAACCAATTCCCATCATTAAGTACCAGAATGGAGGTGTAACAAAACAGATACCAGTCATCACTATTATCATTTTATTACATCAATACAGTGTCACTATACAATTTACAATTAGTCTCTTACTCAGGCAGACCACACAAGTTTCTGTGGTCAATCTCAAGACACCAGACAAACAACAAATGTAACAGCTTCATATCCATGAGACAGACCACACAATTTGATTTCATACTGTTTTTTGAGATAGAGTGTGTATGGCTTCCATTACTTCAGCGCTGTTGAGGTCGGACAATGATTTGCTCACTTCTTGACCATAATCTGAAAACAATAAAATAGAAATGCTTTCAAAAAATTATACAGGCATATGAAATGATATCATATAAATGAATATATATATGTGTTATATTTCACATGTAGGTTTTTGTGACACATTATCAACAGTTACATGGGTGTTTCATATATATATGTTATGACTGCACATTTTATGTCTGTTTGCAGAGCAAGAATCTGTTCAGAGCATGGACATTAAGACTTTGAATCATTGTCTTGTGAAAAAAAACACAACATTAATCCTCTTTTGTCACATGCTAGGGGCTAGAGGTTTTTTCCAAAGAAAACTGAACAGACACGCATTCAATCAAGTTCAAAATTCCATAGTCTGCAGCCACTTAAGATCACTGGACATAAAATTTACAGTAAACTAATTATAAAACACGAGTCAATAGATATTCCTCTGTACTTATTTTTGACTTGCATGTTTCCTTTAATAAGAGATGCACATGCATGTAGATTTGTTTATAAGTTCATAAGAAAGTAGGGGTGGGTGGTATATATTAGGGAGGGGCCTTTTAGTAGAACTAATACAATAAGTGTAGATACATCAAAATCTTACCATAACGAGCATATACCCTTGGTTGCACTCCACTACATTCTCGGATCAGAATAGGAAATTTAGGATTGGCAGTCTTCAGTGGCACATATCCTTTTTCAATGAACTCTCTGTAAAGTATTCAAAATGAAATTATTAGTCCACAAAATGTTACAATGGTATATTTTTTTTCAAATTTGGTGTCTTGATGATGATGATGATGATGATGATGATGACGAAGTACTTGTAAATGAATATGGTACAAATAAAAAAAACCTGTGAATTAATATGTATACTCTTTGGTAACAGATAGTCCATACAGATGTCAAAAGACAACTGACTGATACACCCTAGGGGCTTATTATACCCAATCTTGCAACTGAAAATTGGAAGGGATGGAGGGAATGAAGTTTTGTAATCTGTGTGCATGTTCATTAGAATATAGTAGTCATTGTAAAATGAGAAAATCCTTTTCAGCATTCTACAGACTTCATTCCTTGTGGGACTGGTTCCCTCAACAACTTCAGAATGTTTAATGATAATCATATCTCAGACAGGTCCAGTTTCAGATTGTCAGGTCAGGGTCACAATAATGTTTCATGAAATATTTGTCAGCATACTCGCAGCTTCATACCTTCAGACCTTAGAGATATAGTACATTTACCACTTTGTACCCAAGACCTCATACACTTACAAAAGAAGACTGAAATCTCAGAAAATTTCAAGTTTCCATATTGTAAGGTCAAGGGTTGTGAAGTAAAGTAACTTACTTCAGAAAATCCTTGTCAATGCGCTGTAGGAATTAGTAGCTTCAATTCTTAAAGTATCAAATTTAACACACTTAAGATTTAGTTGAAATGGTTCAGATGGCATAGAATAAATTTATCCCACATCAAAGGAATGTACCAGTAAAACTAAAAATGTAGTTTTGGAATCCTTTCAAACATAGAACAATGAATCAATAACAAAAATATACTTCATTTTAACCTGTAGCTCAAGATATGTTTTTAATGCAATTGGAAAACAAGTGATAATCAACATGATAGATTTAGACAAGTATGGCTTGTCCCTACATCCGCTGTCTAGTCCAGCATCAGTCAAGATCTTTGTCTGGTGCTTCCCTTGCAGACTCAACCGGCCAAACCAGTTTCAATGGCATACACGAAAGTGGCTTTATAAAATCATTGATTGAATATGGTGACATACAAGTTTTGGGTTTCAGTAGCTATCACTGATCTTTAGAGTGATTCGTTGAAATGATAGGAGTGGCAAAAAGTTTAGAAGGAAAAACCCGGCAAAGATTAATCCGGAGTTCCACAAAAGTATATAAATCTGCAACAAGGGATCAGAATATATTTCACCTGTTTACGTCCAGTGAAGCCAAGGTCATACATGGCCACTGAATAAAATAGTATAATAAAATCATATATGTGTTATTTGTTTAGTGTCCACTCAATTCCTATCATTTAATTTACCTGACACCTTGACTGGTCTTAGAAGTCTGACATAAGTGTATTCTCAGTTCTTTCAGACTTCTACCGAAGATCGGAGCTACTTTAGACGCCATTTTGTAATTTTTGTGAGTCTACAATTGAATAAGCGGAAAGTCATATGTAAATTGTTTCTCGATATAATTTCTTTTAACTGTATTTAAACATTTTTATCAAAATTATGAAGTGACTTTATTATTTTACTTCAACATTTAAATTTTTCCATCTATTGCTGTTTTTAATTTGATTTGTTTCCTTTTCGTTGTATTTTGAAATTTATATCTACCTTGAAACCAAACATGGCCGACGTACACATCCGGAAAGGCATTCCACTTTTTCTTTCGGAATTTTTTATTTCAAAAAGGAAGTAGCTTTCTGTCAAACTGGAGTAGCGTGAAGAGTACAGCATCGTCATTCGAATATATTGATATCAATATGAATTTAAGTGCAAATCTTTATTTATGTTTTCTCTGTTATTAATTTTTCACAAATTGATCGTTGTTTTCACTTTTCGGTCCGATGCCAGTTGAAATTACGTGTGGTAGATCACATTTTCGCACATGACCGTTACAGTTTCGACGTAAAGACTTAAATAAAAAAAATGGATAAATACGTTAAAGTCAGACAGATAGGCGAAGGTGCCTTTGGTAAAGCAGTTCTAGTAAGACAAAAGCAGAACAACAAGCAGATGGTCATCAAAGAGATTAACATTGCAAAGGTAAATTTTTGCTTCATTAACTTTTTTTTCTGTCTTGGATAAATCGTCAGCATCACCGTTGTCTTTCTTTCGGTCATTCTAGAAAGGGTTTTGTTACAACAGTGTTGTTTATAAGGTACTGGAGCATCAGCAAATCTGGCTATATATGATTATACGTTTGTAGCTAAATGTAAACATACAGGTGAGGTCAGGTCACATTTCTTTCGTGCAGATCGAAAAAAAATTATCACAAATCACGTAAGTCAGTGAAATGAATGAATGTTTTTGGCATATTTGTTCAACTTACTGTGACTTTTTTTGGAATTTCATTGTTACATAGTTTCAGTATGTACCTACATATACATACACTCACTATTTAGTAACAAACTCTATAACAAGCCCATATAACATATTTATTCATTGTGTTGTCAGCAGCTAAGCATCCCTGTGATGCAGATTCGCGTCACAAGTTTGCTTTCACCATGATGTTTCTGTACAAAAAAAAATTATAACCCATCATTGATGTGAATTGTGTGGTGGATGCAAGTGAAATTACAATGATAAAATTCAACCAATTCACCAGATTTGTTTTTCTATGACAAAAAACATTTATTTTTCCAAATGGAAGATTCATCATCCAGTTTTTCAATGTGCACACCATGATCATAACCAGGTACATGTTTGCAATTGCCCCATATAGCCAGATTGGGCAGTGCTACAGTACCTGTTTATGTATCACAGGATCTGTCTCTGCCTATATAGACAGATTGGGCAGTGCTACAGTACCTGTTTATATATCACGGGATCTGTCTCTGTCTATATAGGCAGATCACCTGTTTATGTATCACAGGATATGTCTCGGAATTTATTCAATTGCTTTTCTTTTTGTTCAGTTACATTCACTAATCATGTGTATGTAAAGGTTTCCCCATGATTGCTCTTCTTCACAGCTTTAATTCTCCCAACACAATTATTTTTGGGATGAAGATATTTGAGTGTTACACTAATCCTCTTCCTGCTACCTGTTGTAAAGGTCTTTAACTTTGCCTGTGGCATCTCTGACCCATTTCAAATACTGGTTGCTCATTTTTTTTTTTTTTTGGTTGTTGCACTCTTAGATAGAGGCATGGTTACATTTGAAATATTTGTGTTTCCAGTGTTCATTCAGTCTTGACTTTAACTGATTTAACGTTTGTGATGTAATAACACTTAAAGACGGGTAATTCTAGTGATTTATCATTCTATTTGGGAAGTTCTTCTTTCAGATATTCAGTCTATAATGTTTTTTCACTAGTTTCTTGCCGTTACCTCTAGGTTGTGTGTTTCACTTAATGTGAACAAGGCTAGGGTGTTTTTGTACATTGTTCACTAATTTACTCCATTGAAGATTAATTAATGATTATAGAAAAGATACCCAAATCTAATTATTAACATTTAATAAACAGCATAGGAAATGAAAAGATCTACATCCACAGTGAAAGTGTGTATTCTCAACTATTTTGGCCTTTGATTCTCAAAGTTTTGGAATAAAAGATGCTGACAAGGCATTGTCAGAGACAGTCTACTTTGTTCCAAGATGATGATACATATGCAAACCTTTAAGATAACATACCAGTAATTGGTTCCCTACATTAACTATCAGCATGAACTAAGTCACTTTTCTGGTGAAGCTTATTTTTTTTGTGGTAATTTGAACCAAATTTGATTCGTTATTTTATGGAAAATTATTGAACATACCAAAATAGTGTTTTGTCAAATACAACTTTACTCAGCATGTATCATGTACATACAATAACATAAAAACTGAATGTTTGTTATGTATTCATGCATGACTTACTGGCCCAAAAGCCTATATAAAACAATAAATAAATAAATAACTGAGATATTGTTTTACAGATGAATTCAAAGGAAAGAGAAGAGGCCAGAAAGGAGGTATTTGAACTTCAAGTTCTTCTGTTTATCTATAATTACATTTTTGTAAGATTCAAAACTCTCAAGTTTTGAATTTGTCTTAAGTTGAGAAATTAAAGTAATAATGGTCTATATAAGCTAGTTTAGATTAACATCTGAGTAAAATAGTTCTTATCGTTAAGCATACTCTTATGAGTTTTAAGGTTTAAAAAATTATTTTTTATAGACTGATGAAAATCCTTATCATGAATGCTTGTTATAAACAGTAATGGTTTTACCATCAACAGTATAGAATCAACATACATGTACCCATGTTCTATATACTGTTCAGTTTTATTTTCACATGTACCATTGTTGCTCGTTTCTTTAATTGATCTTAATTTGTTTGTTATAGGTTGCTGTTTTGGCACAACTCCATCATCCCAATATTGTTGCCTATCGAGAATCTTTTGAAGGTAGATATATTACATACATATATAAATCTACTAGTGTCCTCTAATAAGCCCAGCGGGCAACATATAATCTCTGACTCAAAGAAGAGAGCTGGGCTTATAACAGGACAATTGTGAAGCCTTCATTCACATTTCTGATGAAAATGCAGTAGATGGAAGGGCTTATTGTCATGTATGGGCTTATTGTCAGGTATGGGCTTATTGTCAGACATGGACTTATTGTAGAATACATACAAGACATATATGTACGAGTAATTCTAAAGTCTTTTGGAACAAGCATTCCTAATTTTTATTCTGTTATCATATAACATAAAAAATGATAATTATTCAGTGGAAAGGAGATTGTCAGGAGAAACAAGTATGATGCAATACAGAGATTCTGAATTCAAATATGATTGCCTCAAGGATGTGTTTAAATGGCTACAATTAGAAATTGTTAACATTATGATTATTGCTTTCAAAATTTATAACCTGTATGGATATATTGATGACAAATTGTAACCCAGCTCAAAACTACTCGGGGATTATGTAATAAATGTTCAGAACACATTACATTTTGTACTTTTGAAAGAACTAATACTACCTCACAGGTGGAATAATTTATAATACTATTGATTTGAAGTACATTACCTTGTATATAGTTGCTTATTGCAAACATGAATTTTGTTACGGCTCCTTGTACAGACCTTTTGAAATTGGTATTTGTTTAAAGTGAGAAAGATGAGATTACATTGTTTAATACAACTTAGGGGCTTGATTGAAATATACACCCCTAAAACTGTCTTGTTGTCAAGTATATACTTGAGATGGTTGATAAAAAAATGCATGCCAAAAATCCCCATGCTGGTTAAGTAAAATGCAAGAAAATGTTGTGTTTCCTGTTTTAACTGCAAAACAGTGGGATAGCTAGGTATGAAAATAAAATTGTGATTCCAGTCATGTAGTTAGAAAAATTATTTTATTTTGTATTCTTTTATATTTTCTGAAAAAACTTTAAAATGTCAGTACTTCCTTAATAAATGTAATGAACTTTGACCTGATCTCCCCTGCAGATTTTATGAAGGTTTAAAACATTGTCTGCTTGTTTTAGGTTCTTATCAGTTTCACTGTTTGGTTTTGTGTATCTAATTTATATGTTGGGGGCCACCATAGATCAGTCAGTTTGAGTTTGGGCCTAAGATCAGAGGTGCATGGTTCAATACGCATTACCTGTGGCAGTGGGTGTTTCTTAGGAAGCTTAGAAATGGACTTATCTGTGCTGACATGGTTGTGATTTTGGGCATGACACTGTATCCTTATTGCTCTGGATGGCATGTGGTTGGCCTTCCAAATGTTGTTCAGTAAGGTAGCCACCAGCTACTAATCTGGCTGATCATGGGGCAAAAACTCAACAAACAAACAAAGTAATCTACGCATTTAAATTGCTGATTGACAGTACTGTATTCTATATATGTATATCTATTTTACATGAAGTGATATGTTATACACTCATAGCAATGCTGAAAATAGTAAAAGTGCCGGCTCATTTTATTCCTATATCGATAATAATGAAGAGAACAGACAGACACTCATTATCTGCTGAAATGAATATAAAATGCTAAAGTAATAACCGAAGGAATCAGAGAGTAGAAAAGAATAGTCTGTAATAGTATTATTTCCCCTCTAACAGAATAAAGAATAGTCTGTAATAGTATTATTTCCCCTCTAACAGAATAAAGAATAGTCTGTAATAGTATTATTTCCCCTCTAACAGAATAAAGAATAGTCTGTAATAGTATTATTTCCCCTCTAACAGAATAAAGAATAGTCTGTGATAGTATTATTTCCCCTCTAACAGAATAAAGAATAGTCTGTAATAGTATTATTTCCCCTCTAACAGAATAAAGAATAATCTGTAT
The DNA here is from genome assembly GCF_031769215.1 of Ylistrum balloti. Lineage (NCBI taxonomy): Eukaryota > Metazoa > Mollusca > Bivalvia > Pectinida > Pectinidae > Ylistrum > Ylistrum balloti. The sequence goes on along the minus strand of NW_026782322.1, from coordinate 205,157 downwards.
TTGTTTATTTTTCCCTCTAACAGAATACAAAATAATCTGTATTTGTTTATTTTTCCCTCTAACAGAATACAAAATAATCTGTATTTGTTTATTTTTCCCTCGAACAGAATAAAGAATAGTCTGTAATAGTATTATTTCCCCTCTAACAGAATAAAGAATAGTCTGTAATAGTATCATTTCCCCTCTAACAGAATAAAGAATAATCTGTATTTGTTTATTTTTTCCTCTAACAGAATACAAAATAATCTGTATTTGTTTATTTTTCCCTCGAACAGAATAAAGAATAGTCTGTAATAGTATCATTTCCCCTCTTACAGAATAAAGATTTGATTTCACTGTCAGCTACAGTTGATACATGGATACACACATAACTCTTTTAAAATGAAAAAAATGTGTAATGGCTAATTCTTTGTTGTGTTTTTTATAACTGACCTGTTCAGGGAAAGATTACCTTCGGTATATTTCATGCTGAAATAAAAAAAATATTGAGTAAATATTATCACAGAAAAACCCTGGGACTTTTAAACTGGTAGTGTTGTACTGTGTTTACTGGTTTACCTTCAGTTTTCTTTTGATTTGGTATCTTTTATCTGTTCATGTATTAAATAAATAAAATTGAGATTTGGGTTTGTTATTGTAATTTATGAGACTTCTTGTGTTATATGGATTTATAAACGTTGAGACTATAAATAAGTTTAAACTGTTTTTATAGTGAAAAACCATGAAAATACCAACATGGCAATATAATCATAATTCAAATTCAATAAAACTAGGGCAAAATATGAACAAAAGAAAGATTTACACAGAGACTCATGAAAAAGTACAAGGACAATAAGACCAGGTATGTCAGAAGAGTAAGTGTCTTCTGCTTCATTGACCACACATCATGTAGATCTTTGTCAATAAAAGTTTGTAATGTCACATTCTCAAATGAGAACAAGGTATACAACAACTGAACAAACAGGCAAACTAACGAGCATCAAACACGTCCAGCTTCATATCGTACAACGGAACCAACAGACAAACTAACGAGCATCAAACACATCCAGCTTCATGTCACACTAAGAAATAGTATATTTCTCAAGATGTAAGTTTGTTCATGAATTAAACTTTGAATATTAATTGATTTGTTTGACATGATTTCAGAGAGAGGATTACTATATATTGTGATGGACTTCTGTGAGAAAGGTATGTATTTATGGTTTTTTCAGTATTGTAGTAATCTTGTTGTACAAAGATGCAGAAACAAATTGCAGTAGAATTATTTCATTTCTCAGAAATGGCTTTAAACCAATTCTAAAATAGATGGAAATTGCAATACAGCATATTGACATGTGGAAGTTATTAGTGTTACAAGGTTGATACAAATACCATATTATTCTCTGATAGAAGATTTTCAGTCCAAAAGCTTGAAATTGGGAAATATTTTCCAGTACTTATATCATCACATTCACTGAGAACACTTTTTGATATGCTATTTATATACCAATTCTAACATTAAAATGAAAAGGGATGAAGAAGTATCTTGATTCCATAATGGAGAATCCTTATGATGGGTTAGTTACACTGCACCTAATAATGTAAAATATGTATTCTAGGTTAGTTACATTATACCAAATATATGTAATACTATGTATTCTAGGTTAGTTACACTGTACCATATATATGTAATACTATGTATTCTAGGTTTGTTATACTGTACCAAATATATGTAATATTATGTATTCTAGGTTAGTTACACTGTACCAAATATATGTAATATTGTGTATTCTAGGTTAGTTACACTGTACCAAATATATGTAATATTATGTATTCTAGGTTAGTTACACTGTACCAAATATATGTAATATTGTGTATTCTAGATTAGTTACACTGTACCAAATAATTGTAATATTATGTATTCTGGATTAGTTACACTGTACCTAATATATGTAATATTATGTATTCTAGGTTAGTTACACTGTACCAAATAATTGTAATAATATGTATTCTAGGTTAGTTACACTGTACCAAATAAATTTAATATTATGTATTCTAGGTTTGTTACACTGTACCAAATATATGTAATATTATGTATTCTAGGTTAGTTACACTGTACCAAATAATTGTAATATTATGTATTCTTGGTTAGCTACACTGTACCAAATATATGTAATACTATGTATTCTAGGTTAGTTACACTGTACCATATATATGTAATACTATGTATTCTAGGTTTGTTACACTGTACCAAATAATTGTAATATTATGTATTCTAGGTTAGTTACACTGTACCATATATATGTAATACTATGTATTCTAGGTTTGTTACACTGTACCAAATATATGTAATACTATGTATTCTAGGTTAGTTACACTGTACCATATATATGTAATACTATGTATTCTAGGTTTGTTACACTGTACCAAATATATGTAATACTATGTATTCTAGGTTAGTTACACTGTACCATATATATGTAATACTATGTATTCTAGGTTTGTTACACTGTACCAAATAATTGTAATATTATGTATTCTTGGTTAGCTACACTGTACCAAATATATGTAATATTATGTATTCTAGGTTAGTTACACTGTACCATATATATGTAATACTATGTATTCTAGGTTTGTTACACTGTACCAAATATATGTAATACTATGTATTCTAGGTTAGTTACACTGTACCATATATATGTAATACTATGTATTCTAGGTTTGTTACACTGTACCAAATATATGTAATATTATGTATTCTAGGTTAGTTACACTGTACCATATATATGTAATACTATGTATTCTAGGTTTGTTACACTGTACCAAATATATGTAATATTATGTATTCTAGGTTAGTTACACTGTACCATATATATGTAATACTATGTATTCTAGGTTTGTTACACTGTACCAAATATATGTAATACTATGTATTCTAGGTTAGTTACACTGTACCATATATATGTAATACTATGTATTCTAGGTTTGTTACACTGTACCAAATAATTGTAATATTATGTATTCTTGGTTAGCTACACTGTACCAAATATATGTAATATTATGTATTCTAGGTTAGTTACACTGTACCATATATATGTAATACTATGTATTCTAGGTTTGTTACACTGTACCAAATATATGTAATATTATGTATTCTAGGTTAGTTACACTGTACCATATATATGTAATATTATGTATTCTAGGTTTGTTATACTGTACCAAATATATGTAATATTATGTATTCTAGGTTAGTTACACTGTACCAAATATATGTAATACTGTGTATTCTAGGTTAGTTACACTGTACCATATATATGTAATACTATGTATTCTAGGTTAGTTACACTGTACCAAGTATATGTAATACTATGTATTCTAGGTTAGTTACACTGTACCATATATATGTAATATTATGTATTCTAGGTTAGTTACACTGTACCAAATATATGTAATACTGTGTATTCTAGGTTTGTTACACTGTACCATGTATATGTAATACTATGTATTCTAGGTTTGTTACACTGTACCATATATATGTAATATTATGTATTCTAGGTTAGTTACACTGTACCATATATATGTAATACTATGTATTCTAGGTTAGTTACACTGTACCATATATATGTAATATTATTGTAATATTATATATTTTAGGTGACCTTTATTCCAAAATTAATTCTCAAAGAGGACTCCTTATACCAGAAGATCAGGTAATTTCTTATGATGTACAGTCTGTATTATGTGTATATATTCATGTATTATTTTCATACCACTGCAAAATTTTGTAATAAGAAAGAATATTTAATATCTTTTTATCTTTTGAATTTTTGCATACCTCACTTAATTACATGTTTGAATGTTATATTACAAGGAGATATCGAAGATTTCACCAATTTCTAAAGAGAACATCATACATTTAAAACACAGATGCCTAGACATATTATATAAGTCGTGTCATGACAGTTTATTGATATAAACCAAAGTTTAAGAGGTTATTATTATAGATTTTTTTAAAAATCCTAAATGTACTGACATATTAAATGTTATGTCTATCTAATTTCTGGGTTTTTTTTAGTGTCCTATGATACTTTCGTTCCAGCCCACAAATTAAAATATTTACTTTTTTCTTTTCTCTGTAGGTGCTAGATATGTTTGTACAGATGTGTCTAGCCATTAAACACATCCATGATAGAAAGATCCTTCATCGAGACATCAAGTCACAGGTTTGTGAAGATGTGTCTAGCTATTAACCACATCCATGTTAGAGTTAAAATACACTACAGAGATAATTTATTGTAGAAATCAAATTCTAAAAGGAAGTTTTATTTTATACATTTCCAGTATTCAATAGTTGTAGTAATTGATCTGGGATTTTGGAATGTGTTTAATATGTGTAGGATTAAGTGAGGTGTAAGAGAAGGGAATGTAACTGTTAAAGAGACGCCATAAAAACCTAAAAATTTGTGTATTAGAGTTCCCATAATATAATGCCTGTTGTCTGATTCTTGTATACAATATAAAGTTACTAGTACATGTAGAGAAATTCTGAAACACCAATTTAAGAAAACAAGATACTCTCTCTAAATTTACCACTGAAAATTTATTGGTGTCTCTGATGAAGATGTGCTGCTATTCTGCCAGCTATTTTTTCTCAAACACAATGTAGTAAATACAAAATTTCATAAAAGTTACCAATGTTTCATTGCATTGCCCTTGTTACATTGAAAATAATTTTCCCATTTGATTTAAAGCTCTTAAATCTGTATGTTCTTCATGTAAAATAAAACCTATTCTAGTTTTGTGTTGAAGAATGTTTTCTTTCTTTTTAGAATATATTTATAACGGCTGATGGACGTATCAAATTGGGTGATTTTGGAATTGCTAAAGTGCTAAACAGGTAAATGTAACTGACTGTACAACAGAAAATATGTGTTCAATACAAAATAGATTATCATTGTATTAAAATGTTTGAAATATGGCAAGTGCTCATTATTTTAAGTTCATCTACAAAATGACTTGCAAAATTATTTTTAACATGAAAACATAAGACTGTGCTCTGCATTAAAAAGACTAGATACAATTTGACTAAAGATTTATGGCCATTTATAATACATAATCAATGATATTGTGATTTTCCAGTACGGTGGAGCTAGCCAGGACTTGTATAGGGACCCCTTACTACTTATCTCCAGAGATTTGTGAAAACCGTCCATACAACAACAAAAGGTACCTAGTAATGTATTTACCAAGTCTGCTGGCAATTCATATAAAAAATATTTTCTTTGGTGCGATCCGTCAATAATTGTTCAAAAACAACAGTAAGCTTTGGTGATCATTTTGTAGGTGCAATGTCCATGTGCGAGGTATCAAGCCATTCCAATAACAGAAAATCTTGACCAAATTCTTTCAGTAAACCACAACCTTTTCTAAGATTTGATTACTAGTGCTGGGATTTCTTATCTTACTCCCAATGTGTGTATCTTAGATATGAACCATATCATCAATTAAAATCTAGTAAAGTGATTACCAGGTAGTATCAAAATTTATCCTGTAACTGGCACTGCCATTGTCAGAAAACACCTACCACATATCCTTTTGCTGTATTCAGCAGCTTATTTTAGCATATACACTAATTTGATAGAATTATTTTCTGATTTGCTGAGATATTTTATTCAGAAATATGAAAAAACTTTTATATAAGCAATCTTCTCTGTCTAAAATTTGGCAAATTACTTTCATTTTATATATCAATTGAAGCGTGGAACCTTATTTCTGCTCTTAGTAATTATTTTGATTTGAATCGTCAGACATGATTCAATGTAGCTTCAATGTCAGGTAAATGAAGATTGAATAAATCTAACAAACCGTTAAAATTTTGATGGTCTGAATTTTCTATAATTACTGCAGGATAAAAAGGATACAATGTTTATATCTTAAAATATTTGCAATTTGGCCTGAGACAGACAGACAAAAGTGGCTTGCTTAAGGCATTTGTGTCTTACTTCACCCTCGCCAGAATACAGCTTTAATTTTAAGACCCTGACTATGTATTCTCTATATACATACACTTATACCATGACTTGGAAAACAGTGATGACCATATTGAAGAAAACATACGAAATGAAAATCCATAGGATGAACTACAGTATCTTTCACTCCCATATGTTAAAGAGATAGATAGATCTCAACCCTCTGGTGAAAAATATTTAGTTATAAAAAGAGGCTTTCTTAGTGTTTTGCAACATAAAAATCTTCCCCTAATGGTTTTGATTGTCATGTATTTTTCTCTTACTCTGCTGTCCTTCTTTTATGTAAAGATGTTGTCATCTCAATTCTTGACAACATAATTATTGAAATGTTGATGAGATCTCCTATAAATGAGTTGAGAATCCACCCTCTCCCCCAAGGTGAGGAAATCTCACAATGGTAAAAACATGGAAACACTTGTTCAGAGTATTAGGAGAAAGAGCTATGATATCTGCATGGCTGTTGATTTTAAGAGTAGTGCTGGGACAGAAACACAATGGACAATATGTGGTCAGTGAGATGGTTATGTTGGCTGAAGTTTATGCTATATGGTAAACAAATATATAATTTGTAAGTACTATTATTGCTCTCTTTGTTTTTTTTCAGTGATATCTGGTCTTTAGGTTGTGTTCTCTACGAGATGACAACACTAAAACATGCTGTAAGTTATTTTCATCAAGGATTTTTTTTTATTTCAAGCAACTGAATAGAATTTTTGAAAATCTTTTAAATAACTTAAATAAGTGTTTTTGTGATGGCATTCCACTTTTTCTAAATGCAAAGTTATCTGCTCTTAATCATTTGTTTGTGACAGTTACATTATTTGAAAACTGCAAAATGTTCTCCTCAAACTAATGACACAATAATCAATACCTTCGATAAGAGGAGACAATTCTGTATTACATAAAGAGAGAATTAATATATTAAAGAGCTTTCCATCTTAAGACCTTGATAATCTGTGATTGAACAAACAGTGTAGACATCTGTACTGTTGTCTAGCTATCTGAGGCTGTAACTCTGAGTAAATCATCTTCCATAAAGATGCTGTATTTATGATTTGTACATAAAGGGATTTTTGTATGGTTTATGTCTACTACTCACATTTAAATGATATACACTCTGTACTTAATATATCAGGCCTATGATTTGGTATCCTTTACATTGCAGTATGAAGCTGGAAACATGAAGAATTTGGTATTAAAAATAATCAGGTAATATAGGACTTAAGTGAACTAAGAAACATTGGAGGAATTAAGGTTGATTTAATCAATTTCTATGTATTTTATGAGTAGTTATAAATATAATGATTTGACATGATAATTTTTTTTCATCTGTTAAAATCATTTAAATACTGTCTGAAATTCAGTGACACATAATTTCATTTTATGTTTGATGTTTATCAGCAGTCCAATATCTTTTTTCCAAAACTGTTAACAATAATATATACATTGTTAAAAGTTAAAGTCACATCTCCAAAAATCACTTCAATTTTACAAACCGTGAGAGACTGATGAAGGTTTTTCTGATTCAAATGACATTATTATATTGTTTCAGAGGTTCCTACCCACCCATACCACCAAAGTATAGCTATGATCTGCGGGGGCTGATAGCCAAGCTCTTTAAGAGAACTCCCAGGTACGTATTCTACATAAAAAATATTGGAACTGTTTAAGATACGTGTAGAGAAAGGCATTCATTGGTTAGATTTTACATGGAATAATAGTATCCCTTTGTTGGTAAGAAATGATAAAATTTGTGCTGTTTTTTAACAGAATATGATACATAACAAATATTTATTTTACAAGGTAAAAGGTTATTTAAATCACCTTGTTGATCCATATTTAGGATGTGGAAGACTATTGTGTTACCACAGAACCGTTTAGCCACATTATCGATCACCAATTACACATGAATTATTTTTATGTAAATTTTTATCAATGTATGGATATTTTGTTTCAAGGGACAGACCTTCAATCAACTCTATATTGAAAACAAACTTTATAATGAAAAGAGTGACCAAGTTTCTCTCAGAAGATGTAAGTATTCAATTTTTTTCACACACTTATCCTCTATCCAATAATGTAAGCATTTGTTTAATATTGAAAATAGAGGGATTTACCAGGGTGTGCGCTTATCACTATGATATACAGTAAACATATGCTTGGATGTTAGATACAGGTGCCCTTTAGAAATCGTATTGTCTTTGCCTCTGTCCCTCTTGTTGACATTTTCATAACTAGAGATTTTCTGAGAATCCAGAATGCCTGTTTTCTTCAATTTTACATGGTGATACAATAGGACATATGTACAGTAGGATGTTCAGGATTCACAAGGTCAGAAGTCAAGGTCAAAGTTTGGTTCATGATATTGTAACACTAGTGTCAAGCTCAGAAAAACAGTAAGGCTCTTTCTGACGAGTCAGGGTTTTTACTGAATGTTGAGTATTTGAATGGTTGCATTTCTTTCCGTAATTTTTAGTCTATTAATAGTTCATTCACGTTTCTATGGTTAGAGATCTAGAGCTCACGATTATTCTCCCTCTTTGTAGACAACATCTATCTCATAGTGTTGTATTTACCATTGTCCGTTCATTGTCATTGTCCTGATCCGCCGTTAATGTTTAATTCACTCTCAGGAATTACAAGATGAGTTTAGTCATACAGTGATGCATGGTAAAAAGTTAGCCAGGAAGTTACCTCCCCCTCCTCCCTCCTCAAGACCCCCTTCAGGTGAGTGAAAGAAGATAAAGGCAAGAAATTGTGACACCTTAAAAAATACTCATATTGAAATAAACACATTAATTAGTTTTATACATGTTTGTAGACAAGTTAGAACATTTTCTTCAGATTGATTATAGCAATAGTATAAAAGTTCTTATAACACAACCAGTAGAAGATTAGAGTGTGATGTTTCGACGACTACACAGTCACCTTCATCAGACGAATGAATGTGAAGCAAGTAGCACTGATGTATGTAGTGCACACAGTGTGTCTCATCACACTATTTTTTACCTTAGCGTACATGGGATTATAGTACAGCTGAAAAAGTTGATCAATTCCTTACCATCACGTACACACCACACTGGTCGTTTGTCTTGTGAAAGTGTAATCATCGTAACATCACATTCAAATTTTCAATTGGTTGTGTTATGAGAACATCTATCTAGATAAGTATTTTGTTTTTGAAGTTTGTCATTTCAGTTCAATGACAAATTTCAAAATGCAATTCAAAATAACACTAAAAAGGTATTTCAGAAACATGCACACGTAAATTTTAGGGTCAGATTTTATCTCAGATTATTATGGTGTTACACATTGATCAAGATTTTAGAGTTTGAATTTAATTATGTTCTTAAAAGTCTTGATATGAGTCTTTTGTTTGATGTCCAGCTGCTGGTGTGAGGAAGGCAGTGGGTCAGACTCCAGCAGCTCGTTACAATCCAGCCAGTGTGTACGGGGCTCCAGTTGGAGGTCCTAGGAAGTCCAAGGAAAACAGGTGAGTCATGCTTTTGCATCATCTCGTGTAACATTAAACAAATAAACCAGAAGACAGTTTTTGTAAAAATTTAGATTTGAAAAAGAAAAAGAAAATTTGAGTGCTTAGATTGTTTTGATAAGAAATCACTCCAATATCTTAAACCTTAGTTCTTCTTGTGCTTGACAAAACAGTATTATGCAAATGAAAATGTTTTCATTTTAAGAAATAAGTGCTATAAAGCTAGATGAAATGAAGAAATTTCTTACATTGTGTTACACTAGGGGGTCTGTGGATGTGAAGAAACGTCCAGGCAGTGCAGGTAGTGCAGGTCGTCCTGGCAGTGCTGGAGGACGTCCAGGCAGTGCCAGCCAGGTGAGGGGATACCCTGGGGATAAAGGCTATTTAGTACGTTCCAGTATAGGGATTTCATTCAGGCTAATCCCTAACAGATCTTATAAACCTTGTCTAACAGAGATTGTTTTTTCTCATGTTTATCATTCTGACATGCTTTTTATTAAAATTTTATAAAACTTTAATGGGTTTTTTTTTTTTGCATTGCTCTAACAGCAAATTTTTTTCACTTTAAGAATTAAATGTGCTTTATACTTGCCTTATTTTTTAGTTCCATTATTAAATTCAAATTTCTGAGATTTTTTTAAACTTCCATGAAAGACAATAATTTTTATACAAAGACAAAATCACTATCATGCTTAACTATTAAATGTCAAGTCAAAAGGGCATGAAATCACATCAAAATGCTACTAAATAAAAACTATTGGAACATGTTCCATGCTACAAATTTACAAATCTGCTTGAAATAATATGCTGTTTTGATTTGGATGAAAACTGTTTGTCTGTATCTTCCCCCTTTTTTTGTTGTTTTTGAGGATTTGAAAAAGAAAAAAGAAGACTTAATTTTAAAAGAGAAGAAAAGGAGAATGGAAGAAAACAAGGTAGATTTTACTTCTGAAATAATTTATCAATGACATGTTACATCTACTTGATAAATGATTAAGTTTATGATAAATTTCAATGAATTTATGATTTGTTTGTGAATTTTTATGAATTTTTTATTTTTTATGAATTTTTATGAATTTCTATGAATTTATTGGGGATTTTTTTTTTTTAAATTTTAAATTATGAATTTTTGTTTTATATGAATTTTTTATATTTTTTATGAATTTTTATGAATTAACAGAAAGTATTTTCATTTTTTACTCAAACATTTCTTAGCGTAAAACAAACTGGACATACATAAATGTACAACTAGGTTGCTCTACATTTCTGTTCTACCTCCCATTGGTGTTTAGACAGGTTCTCATTATCAGTCCCCCAATAGTATTTATGGTAAGAAACTCCTGTTTTTCACTGTCAGTTCTCCTGAGACTGGCATATTGAAATTTATTGAAATTTAGTCTTATGTCTGAATTCAATTGATTTGATTGTGTTATCCTGTATATGGAAAAAGTGGGTTAACTGTACTTTAAACCTAATGTTATAGGCATACCAGGTAAATTTGAAATATTAAAACAAGCTTTAAAAGTCTTAGTTAAGATTTGTCAGAAAGTACAATAAGATCTGTAGATCCATCATTATTTCATTAAAGAACGACCCTTATCCAACTGGTAAATGAAAATAGACTGTTGCTTTAGAGCTGAAAGACTATATGGATGGCTTGAAAAAACATCTGTTTTGAAATAACTTGAAATGTGTTTACTCTTAAAGGCCGCTGCTGAGAAAAAGCACAAAGAATTATTGGAGAAACAAAAGGTAGGCAATAAAATTATGATATCTTGCCTTTTTAATTCGCCATATGATAGTTGAAATAATTTTGTAATGTGAATGTGTTTTTTAAATACCTGGTAAGCTTTTTGTGTCCTTATACTTCACCATAGTGAGCTTAATTTTTATCTTATTTCTTCCATATTCAAGTATTGTTCTAAACTGCCATATATCTTGTTATTGTGTTGATTATTTTTACAGGGTTTTACAGAATGTATTGTCCCGTTTATTTTTAAATCTTGATTTTGCATAATATTTGCAACTTCACTTTTTTCAATAATTGACAACTGTGAATTTTGCGGGAAAAAATTAATCTGGTTCTGAAGTTTAACAGTGTGGATGTAATTGTATTTGTTACAATTTCTTTGTATTGTATTCTGTAAGACAATACATACATCATCTCTCAGTCAGTCAGAGTTTTGGCCTACATACATGATACATGGCTTGATATTTCCTAGCCATGGCGTGAGGTGTTTTTCAGGAACATGAGATACAGACCGGTATGAGTTAATGTGGTTGTGATTTACGAAGAAACCCTGCTTCAAAATGACCTTGGCTATTAACTGGGCAATAAACCAATTGAAAGCAAATGTAACCAGTATAATGTATGGCAGCTTTAGTGATTCTTTGATGCTTTAAACAAGGGCCTGTAGATAACCTAGAAAACTATCTATATATCTGTTTGCAACAACCCTTGAGTAGAATAATGGGATCCTTTGTTGTTGACCTTTGTTTATAGATGGCGAGAATCAACAAGGCAAGGGAAGACAACTGGAAGAATATGATTAATTCTTTAGATTCCGATGAGGGAGCTGTAAGTTAAATAGCATGTCATTCATTTTCTTTAAAAATTTTCTTACAGAGTTCTTTACTTGAAAAATTAGAATACATCGAATTTGAAATCTCATGAATGGAAGATAATAAAGTGATTGTTCTGCTGATTTTCAACAATGTTTCATAATCATAGATTGGGGGGAAAATTAATTAATTTTGCCAGTGTGTTAAAAACGATTTTAAGTTTATGCTGTAAAATATTTTGAGTTTCACTGATTTTGAAATTAACTATTTAACAATAATACAAGCCAATTTGATTGAAGTCGGTCAGGATGATAACTATATATCTATAATTTGATGATTTGATTGGATTCAGCAAAATAAAACATTGTTTGGTTATTTCAATATCATGATTTCAAGGAAAAGGATATCTTTAAATCAAATTAGAATAAGTTTTAGACAGTTAACAATATTACATATTCCGATTTGTTTCCTTTTTAACTTGAGATGTCATAGAGGTACATTTTGTTAACATTTCTTTGACTTCAGAAGAAAGTTAACTGTGATAAACATGATGCCAGAGAACCACCAAGACAGTCACGACCACTGGTAGGTAAAACTCTCGTCACATGTCGCCTTAGTCTTGTAACTTTTATTTAAAGATAATGAAAACTTGACAGAAAGATCATGTAACTTTTGAACTCTAAAGTCTTCCACTGATGAAGAATCTGCTATTTGATATTGAATCTTACAGATTGTACTTGATATACAGCTAAACAGTATTCATAATGCTTCTTACACTGGAATAAACAGCTGGCTTAGGATCTAACTTTGATTTGTGTTTTTCATGAGCCAGCAGATATTGATTTCTCATTTTCTTAGGCAATATTGTCTTCTTTACAGCCTGATCCTCCACAGAATATCGCTCAGAAAGATCGAGGGAACTATGAACGCTATCATGCCTACCTAGATAAGATACAGAAAAACAGAGACGCCCAACTAAATAACATAAGACCAGGTAAGTTGTTAAACCTTTTACTGTAAGACTCAAGTTAATTGGTTTCTTCAAATAAGTCTTAATATTTCTTTAATGGGGATGTGTAAAGTTTGATTTGGTGTTTCAGTGCAGCCAGCAGCAGCATACATGGTAGCCCCAAGGCCTCTACCAGGAGGACCTAAACAGTCCGTGCCCCACTGGCAGCGGCCAAGCTCTGGCCGCACCCCAGAGCCAACACCCATATGTCCTGACCCCAGGGCAGGTGGTGACAGGTAATGTTCCTGTATCTAGCCCACTTATCATAATAAATCTTTATGTCTTTTGTAAATACTCTGATGGATTTAGTCTAAATATTTACTCTTTTGAAGATTTTGTCTGAAAGGATATGTTTGGATGGATTAGGACTGGAAGGTGATTTGTCAGTGTGAGAGTAGAATGTGAATTCATCAAGATTGAGTTTAATATGTATTGTGCCTAATCAAATTCTTCTGACATCTGTAAATTGAATATTTTTAGAGACAAAGACAGAAAATGTTCACAATTCTCATTTAACTGACTGTATTTCTGTGTTCTTTTTCCCTAGACCAAAAACACCGGCAGAGGAGAGGGCGCGAATAGTCGACGAGTTTGTGATGAGAAAGAGGGAAGCTGCTCTAAACAGACAACGAGGAAATGCAGACTTATTCGGGGTAATTTGATACATACACACTTCTTTTCTTTCATATTTACCCCAAAAATATGTATATTTATTAGATATTTTTGGATCTTAAATATATATGTTGTTGTGTATTAGATCCCTGATAATTTCTTTACTTGTGAAGTGATATATGTAGGCATCAGATATATAAGTATTAGTCGTTGTTTAGGTATATATGAGACTGCCTTTAACAGTGCTTATTGAAGTCTTTAATCTACTTCACTCTGCTTCAGATTCTCTCTTTTTTTAAGAAGTGATACTTTTGGACATATTCATAAACTAACTCGGATGTCAATTTGATAAATACAGAAATCAACCTTTCAGACTTTTTTGCCACCATCAATTTATGGGAATTAGGTATATGGTTGTGGAAGGCAATGGGAAAGGGATAGTAATGTTACACATTTCGGCCTGTACTGTTTTGTTTCACATCAGTGTCATATCTTGAGAACCTCTCAACAGATTAGATAAATTTTTACCCCATAGTATCATAATATTAATTTCTAACCTGATCAAGTTCTTGATTCTGGTTTGCATATGATCAGGGACATTCCTATCTTGTAGACATTTTCTATTTTCCAAGAACATTTATTATAACATTTCATGAAGTCCACATTATGTACTAAAATCTTTCACTCATCCATGCCTATTAGAATGCTGCTCCAGCTGCTGCGCCTGCTGCTGCCCCGCCCTATGCTGTCCAGCGACCACGCCAGCCTCCCACACCAGCTAGACATGAGCCAAGTGATGGGGCTCTTGACAGTGCCAGAGATAAGGAGGAAAAGGTGTCTACATACTGTAACCTCATCGCCACATAACTCGTATTGTCTAGATAAGATCTTGACTAAGTCTTTGAATCCATCAATTGAGCAAAACTAATTGAGAATAAAACTGACATGTTTACTTCAATTATTTGCAGTATTTATTTTGTTGGTAATATTTTTAGAAGATTTATGGAATAGTGTCATTGAAGTCATTACATTGTTACACAGAGAAGAGATTAGCGGTACTGTGAATTAGTATATACTTTAGTCATGATTTCCTGAAAACAAGATTTAGTCAAATTTACATTGTAGAAATAATCCTCATCATAATCAAAGTCATAAATAGTTTTCTCATTAATTTACTTGCAGATCTATCTAAAGTTCTTAGCACTCTGAGACAGAATCATTTACATGTTGATCAAGTTAACTAACGAGGTGTTATCTTCCTTATCTATCAGGAATACTTAGAGAAACTTAAACAGATAAGGATGCAGAACTTCCAGGATAGACGGCAGATACAGAACAAGCCCCAGGTAAGTATTATGTATAAATTATTTCTACCTCAGTCACCTTTAAATGTTTGATTGATTCTGAAGGTCATATGTAATTCATAATTCTGTAAGAACTCTGACTGTTTGTTTGCAATTTAATTAAACTGAAATTGATGGCAATTCTTTTCAAATGTACATCATTGAATTTGTTAACATAATTTCATATCTTGGTACATGTCGTAAACATCTAATAGTTCTTGTGTATGTATATATTGTTTTAGTCTGAAATTCATTGGTGACCTAGTTGTTTAGAATCATTTTTTTTTAACTTCAAGAAACTCAAGTGAAAATCTTAACAGGATACTTGATAATATTTTCAAGGCTATTATTTCACTATTTCAGTTGGGCACATTCATGGGTATTAAGTTTCACACATGTCTATACATTGGTATCCAAATTACATCCAGGGATGATAACATTCATTTTTCAAGATTTTGATTCAAAGTAAAAATGTTTGCTGGATATTTAATTTCTTGCTGTCAACAATTACGAATATTACCAACAATACAGTAAGGGAATCGAAAATTACCTAAATTTCTTTTTCATAAATTGTTTGTTTTTTCTTTATTTATGCCTGATGGTACTTATAACATATTCAGTATATTTTGAAAACAGATGTTACATCACAAGTCATGTGTGAGAGATTTTATACACCAAGGAAATTGTTAAGAACTTTGTTTTGGTTATGTTAAGGATGCTAAAGCAGAAGCAGAAGCTAGGAGGAAGAAGGTTGAGGCTCTCCGAGTAAGTTTGGAACATGTAAATCTTTAAAGTAGATATAAGGAACAAAATTATTTCAGATATAAAATTTAGTTTTAGTGTAACTATTTAGGCCCAGAGGTATAAAATGACACAGCATATTATCTGAATTACAGAGATTAGACCTCATGTAAAGGTCAAGGTCACAGCTAACAGTTGTTTGGTTGGTCTTGTACAACATCACTGTATAGTTCCTATTTATTTTTATAAATTGTTCTACAAAGAATTCAATTTTTATTATCATTATGATACCCTGCAGTTTTATTGCAGGGAGCAAGGTGATGAGATAGAATGATATGTGTTCCACCTTGTTCCATCACATCCTGTCACATCCCATTACAAACCAATGTTATATTTTTAGAACCTCTCAACAGATTTGTTCCATATTTATCCCTTAGTATAACAACATATATCACTGTATTAAAGGCAGCATTTTGATTATAACCAATATATCATACAATAGAGAGTAGCCATTAGATAGAAACATTCTTAATCTGTCTTGTTTTAAATGTGATGTTCCAATTTATATCATATTGAAATTTCTAATTCTAAAAAAATCTTTCCATTAACTTTCAGTATGCTAAGGTCAGTCTAAAACCACTTTTTAGTAAAATTGTTGTCAGTGATCACTTCTGATTGTGTTTCTTATTTCTTATACCTGACATTTACCTGTATCACAAGTGTTACACAGATAGATAACTGTATCCTACATAGGTGTACCCAGCCTTTGGTATCATTTAGCACTTTAGGGTCACAGGTCGACACAGATAGATGATAACTGTATCCTACATAGGTGTACCCTGTCTTTGGTATCATATAGCACCCAAGGGTCACAGGTCGACACAGATAGATGATACCTGTATCCTACATAGGTTACCCAGTCTTTGGTATCATATAGCACTTCAGGGTCACAGGTCGACACAGATAGATAACTGTATCCTACATAGGTTACCCAGTCTTTGGTATCATATAGCACTTTAGGGTCACAGGTCGACACAGATAGACGAGAACTGTATCCTACATAGGTTACCCAGTCTTTGGTATCATATAGCACTTCAGGGTCACAGGTCAACACAGATAGATAACTGTATCCTACATAGGTGTACCCAGCCTTTGGTATCATATAGCACTTTAGGGTCACAGGTCGACACAGATAGATAACTGTATCCTACATAGGTGTACTCAGCCTTTGGTGTCATATAGCACTTTAGGGTCACAGGTCGACACAGATAGATGAGAATTCTATTTCACATAGGTGTACCCAGTCTTTGGTATCATATAGCACCCAAAGGTCACAGGTCGACACAGATAGATGAGAATTCTATTTCACATAGGTGTACCCAGTCTTTGGTATCTTTTAGCACCCAAGGGTCACAGATCGACACAGATAGGTGAGAATTCTATTTCACATAGGTGTACCCAGTCTTTGGTATCATATAGCACCCAAGGGTCACAGGTCGACACAGATAGATGAGAATTCTATTTCACATAGGTGTACCCAGTCTTTGGTATCATATAGCACCCAAGGGTCACAGGTCGACACAGACAGACAAGAACTGTATCGTAGGTGTACCCAGATTTTGGTATTATATAAAACTTTTTTCCTAAATTACAACTTAGGAGTGTTTTTCTACCCAAATATCTGTTTTCACTATGTTTAGCAAAATATTATTTGATGCATAATTTCAGTGTGATATGTGATACATTTGAACGACCAAACAATATCAGTTCAGTTATCATCTATCATGGCTTCATGGCATTAAACAATTAAGGAACAATCTTTTTGACTTTTGAGCATTAATTTTTGTAAAGTTTATCTTTGGTATACCATATTTTTTCTCAGCTTTTTACAAATTTGTTTCCAAAGTTGAATATTTGCCTCTAAATTAAAACCTCCCTTATCCGACCCTTTAACATTTCAGATTTCAACAGTCTTTAATCCCACACCTAAAGAAACTATCAAATAAAATACTCTAATTCCACACCATGTAGAAGTTTGTTGATATTATTGTCTACAGTAGGGTGTTGGTGTTCTCTAGATAAGAAGTTTATGAAATCCAATAGATTAAGAAGTTTATCGACCTCCATGTTTGTATTTACCGATACAGTTACATCTTGATTATGCTTGGACAGGATTATGTGGTTTTTCACTTCTTCACTTGTGTAAATGAGCAATGTCTGTTAACATAGCTGAAGTTGATATAAAGGGAAAGAGACATGCATATTTCATTGAGATCAAATATTAAATATTTCTGTACAAAAAAAGTGACAAAAAAATCAAATGAATTGAACTATTTTGTTGCTGTTCACATGGTCAGTGACTCCTAACGAGTGCAAAAATGTGAAAATCTTAAGTTATCACTGAATGTACATATAAGGATTTTTATCTATTTTCTATTCTTGTTTTGATATTGTAGTTACATTGTGGTAACTATATATTTTACTTCATGTGCTTATATACACCAAGCGATATGTACTTACCCCAATGTATATTTTAAAAAAAAATCCTTGCATAGCTTTTCCACAGATTATACAGGTTATCTAGTTATACAGATTATTGTGTTGTACAAGGTGTTGGTTTAGGCAGGGTAACATTTTAGACACTGAGTGTCAGAATAAAGATGTTTAACTGTTAGTATGTTCTAATTTCTTTATCAAAAAGTCATTAATTTGTAGATATGGTTTTTATTGCACCAATGCAGGTTTTTAATTTTTTGTCCACAATTACCATATATGGTTAAAATCATCTAAATGAATGTTTGGTGTAATCATAACAGAAGCTTATTGTTTAATCAGATTGAGAATTGTTATAACATTGTTGGTATTATAGTACCATCTTTTCTAAAGTAGACATTTTACATCAAGAGGTTTCCACTTTCAAAGATTTAGTGTGAATATTATAAACAGTCCTCATGTAAATTCCAGCAACAAGCAGATGATAGGGCCAAACAGCTTAAGGAACAATTAGAGCGACAGCGTAAGGATAAATATGACCAGGCTAGACAGAAAGCGTCACGGCCAGTACCTGCCCCACGTCCAGTGATCAACCCAGCGCCTGCTGTAGCGATGACCGCTGCTCTGAAGGCTGTCGGGGTCGAGCCAAAGGAACTGCCCAAACCTGTGCAGACACCAGCTGTAGGAATGACTGGTGCCCTGAAGGCCATAGGAGTGGTGAATGATGAACCCCCACCAGTAGATTCCAAGTATGAGCTTTAAGAAAGGGGAGATAAATGGATATTCTGATAAATTAGGTCACTGAAATGATGAATATAAAGTACAAACTGTAAACGCTAAGTAAGGACAATAAGGAAGGGAGTTTGATGGATATAAAAATAGTTAAGGCCATTTCCAACTATTCCCTGATAATGATCAATAGTGGAAAGGATTTACTTTAGATAAAAAATTTCTTAAGAAAGCTAGTGTTATGTTTACTTTTGAATTGATCAATTTAGGTGCCATTAAAGAGACATTTACATCAACTTATTTTTATCTGTTGTGTTAAGGAGTCCCCTGAAGCAACAAAAGGAAGAAATTCTTCGTCGTTTAAACGAGAAGGTAAGTAAAATCTTAGGCTAGTTATAGAAGGCGAAACTTTCATGTCAAGGCTTTGGGTATCAGATCTTGTGTTAGAAAGACAGATAGTGTTTCAGTAAGTCAGTTCATCAGATCTTGTGTTAGAAAGACAGATAGTGTTTCAGTAAGTCAGTTCATCAGATCTTGTGTTAGAAAGACAGATAGTGTTTCAGTAAGTCAGTTCATCAGATCTTGTGTTAGAAAGACAGATAGTGTTTCAGTAAGTCAGTTCATCAGATCTTGTGTTAGAAAGACAGATAGTGTTTCAGTAAGTCAGTTCATCAGATCTTGTGTTAGAAAGACAGATAGTGTTTCAGTAAGTCAATTCATCAGATCTTGTGTTAGAAAGACCAATAGTGTTTCAGTAAGACAAACTATCAGATCTTGTGTTAGAAAGACAGATAGTGTTTCAGTACATCAGTTCATCAGATCTTGTGTTAGAAAGACAGATAGTGTTTCAGTAAGTTAATTCATCAGATCTTGTTTCTGAATTTTGCATTTTCATTTACCGTACACCAACAAACTAGCATTTAAGTATGTAATAAGAAATCTCAGTAACTATGATGGTACAGATTTATTTTAAAGTTTTTGTTTACTGAGAGTAGTTGTAAGAACGGTTTTATGATAAGTAGTACAGGGTGGTATTTTTCCCCATTAATAGGTAACCCCACGGGGTAAATGGGGAGCCCCAGCAGAGATTGCTGTGGAGGAAGAGGTACAAAATCCTCCCGAGTCTTCTCGGTCCCGATGGAAAGAAGGGCCAAGTGATCAAGTGTCGATTAAGGAAATGCCTCTGGAACAGACAGCCTCACAAATGGAAGGTACAGACATAATCAGGATGTCCAGGGAGAATATGGGAACTCCTACTTCCTCTGTTTCCACACATATAATCATATCCAATAATTTGGCCTTTCCTTATTTAACAATAAATTCTGGAGATTAATTAGGAACATTTTAGTGGCAATTCAACTAATGGGAGAGCTCCAGATTTGTAAAGTATGGACCTACAAGAACATTGATTAGTTCAACATTGCTCTTCAACAAAATTTGTGTTAATTTTTCAACAAAAATGCAGACATTCTGTAACTTGTTTGCTGTGTTAATTGCTGTATCAGCAGATATGTATTTTATGTGGTGATGTTCTAACCTTCGATATACCACCATTTTCCATTCTATATAAGGTATGTTTAACCATCAAAGTTTAATATCTTGGTTGTCTGGTTATACTGGAGCAAACTTGATGGAATTAACATTTAGATTTGTGCTTACTGTTAATCACAATTTCCAGCAACAAGTATACAGGACAAAGTCATACAGCATCCAGCTGCGGAGGCTGATGTGGCAGCTGATGTAGCAGCTGCTGTTTCTAGGCAGCAGTGGGGTCGTCCGGGCAGCACTGTGTTGAACGCTTTGAAGGAGATCCCAATAAAGGAAGGCACTATGGACAGTAATAAATCAGGTATATACCAGATATCTACAAGAAACACAGGTTTATTTTTCTTCTCTGTAGCTGAAATAAAGTTATTACATCACTAAATCTTCTGAGTTTCTTTCAATAACAACCCAAAATTGTTTTTTTTATCTGAAATCTTGAAGCATGCTTATGACTTTGATAGCTTTTTCTGTTCTAATGTCTCATTATATCATGGCGATATCTACTTGCAACAATTAATTTATTTTGAAAATATTGTGTGATGAAATCAGATATGTTATAAGTATTTTTCTTGACTTTTATCTGTAAATGATTTAATCTCATAAAATCAAATTGAACTCATAAGTGTGATGTAAAAGACCTGTACTCTCACTACTGTAATGTCTTATAACCTTGTCTGTTTCTAACGAGAATCCTTTATATCAGATGATAGTGTCCCCTCGTCTACAGAAGGGGACAGTACACCTGCCAAGGGGTCCACTATCACACTTACACCTAAACCTGTCATCAACAAAGGCACTATTACTATAGGAGCTGCTGATGAGGCCAAACAAAGCAAAGGTAAGGGACTGTACATCTGTTATATAGGTGGCTGTCATCAGTCCAGATACATCATGTTCAGTAGTGTATTCATTTTCTTTTATCTTTTTATTTTTATTTCTGTTTCTGAACATTTAACATGGTCTTGAGGATAAATTCTCATTAAATGACATTTGGAATACTAACTACTTGTTTTGAGACAATTTACAAGTCTTAGTGAAGAATTTTAAGAATATGTAACTTTGATGTAGCATTATCTCCTGAAATATATTTCTGTAGTCAATCAATTATCTGTTTCTCTTGTTTTATTGTCTAGATCCTGTCACTGCTTTAAAAATTGATGTTGTTTGCATGCTTCACAATTCAATCAAATTCAATATACTAGCATTTTCATTTCAAATCAATATTTATTTACTTTCAATTAATTTTTTTATTTTATCAAATCTTTTAAGTTAAATCAGCAATTGCACTGTCTGCATGCACCTTTGACTTTGTACAGAGAAATTTCTCAAGAGACCAGACATATCACAGCCAATATCTGAGGAATCCAACGTTTCACAGAATAAAGATTCCAATTCCACACCAGCTAGGGTGGAGGTTTCATCATCGGCTAAACCTCCCCTCCCCAACAAACCAGACTTGCATTCAAAGTTTGTGGCCACTCCAAAACCACAGCAGGACATCTTACCCACACCAGTGATTCTAGCAAAGCCTGACACGCCCATGAACTTTGGTGGGTGGTCAGGAAAGCTTCAGTCTTTGATTTTTCCATTAAGTTTGTTTGATATGTTCTGGAAATTACTTCTTGTTTTTTACATATTTCTGTAGTTCTTTTATTTCACAATTCAGTATCTTTTTGATCTGGTAATATGTCTGTTTGTTTACATTTCAAAAGTTTCTTAAACTCCCTCAGAATGTTTTTTCTTTACTTCAAATTTTGAAACATGTCCTTATGATGGACATCTTTTCTAACTTCTGTGCTTTTGATGTTTGTCATACTGTTGGTTTATTTTTTTCACCTTTGACTCACCTTGACCTTTGACTTACAGGTCAGACTGACCAGATACCCAAGGCAGTTGACCTGTCTAGTGAGGGAAAACTGTTTGAGAAGGCTGAAGAAAAGAGTGGGGCAAAAGAGGTTCCAAAGCAAGAAAATTTAGAGGCCAAGGGTCAAAGCAATTTATCACCAAGGTAAATCTTGTTTAGTATAATAGTTGTGTAGGATTGGTTGTTGAACTCTTTGTAAGATGAAGGAAAAGTTCATTTGTATTTTCAAAAATCAGCTATAACAGAAATTTGAAAGGAAATAGTTGAGTATTTTGCTCGCCACAAATCTGTTTCTGTTACTGAAGACATTCGCACGTGTCAGAATATAAGTGGATTTTGTTGAATTGACCTCATTACTTTAGTGACTTAATTTTGAAGGTCAGTTTAATATGACAATACCTCACACAAGTTTGCGGTTCAGGATTCCAAGGTCAATGTCATTGTTACTATTTTTAGAAATTTTTCAGACAATGATACTTATTTGCATGAGAGCAGGTGCATTCATGTGTTAAACACTTTTCTAGTCTTTCAGTGATGATTAGAAGAACTGTGTAATATATAGCCACTTTTAATATAACTAAGAGAAGACAGGTTAGAGAACGTGCTTTATATTGACAGGATCAGGTCACTTTAATTCCTCCAGGTTTACACAAAGAAACAACACCTGTATGTGCTTGATGATGTGACACATGTAATTTAAATGTGCGTTCTCATTACAGTGAGAAGAGAAGCTCAGGTGTGATACTTGGTCTTACAAGTGGACAGTTTGACATAGGAAATGCACATGTAAGATTACATTGATTATCACATAAAGTTTATTGTAGGCATTTTTAGTGACTCACAACATCATTGAGTTATAATCAGATAAGATATAAAAGTAACAAGGTACTAATAACTTATATATATCACAGTGGAAGGTCACAGATAAAAATGATGAGATATAAATGATTATGAATGTTCAGTGCATATATTCAAACTGGAGTCATTTTGTTAAGTCAACATAAGGCTATCACAGTTGTGAATTAGTTAAGTGTTCATCTTTGAAAGTACTTGTTATATCTTAAGAAACTTGAACAATTCTATCCATGTTTCTCCCCACAACAGATATTTTCACTTCAACAATATGTGTTTTTTTCATGTAATTTTTATAAATTTTTGTTTGTCATTGATCCAAAAAATTCTACTTTGGTTCGCTACATGACATTTAAGTTGTCTGATGAATACTTGTGCAAAGAATTGTAAAAGTTTTAGTTTCTGTTAGATATTACTGTATGAATTATGTATATGCACAATTAAAAACAAGGAAAACAATGCATAACAATCATAGTATGTGACTTACTTTTATACTTTTAGTTAATAATTCTTTTCATGAAACTTTCCAGAAATTATTTAAATTTTGTTTTGCGATATTATATTATTAGATGTTACGCACCTGCTCTGAGCCAGATTTGGCAAAGCTGTTCAAGACATTGGAACAATCATCACAGAACACTGATAATCCCCAAAGGGTCAGTCTGGACCTGGAGAAACAAAGAGAACAGGTACCCTCAAGTTGTCTCCCTTTGTCACAATTTTTTTCATTTACTTGTCCATGTTGAGATTGTGCAAAACGGTACTAGTTAAACTTCCACTCTAAAATGTGTGAAAATGCACATATCATGCATAGTACATAACTATTACTGATGTTTGTAAGTAAAATTAAATTTAAAATTAGGAGATAATCTTTGAAAACTGTGAAATGTATGCATAAGTCAAAAAGTCATATTTGTTGTGGTTGATCTTGTTTAGGTATTTTTTTCATCTTAACATAATAAAAACAACTTTAACATAATTAATTGATAGGTTGATCCACAAGTTGGCCTTTTGGACAATGTAGAGCTGGACTTAGAAGAAGAAGACATCAACATTGTGTAAGATTATATAAATTGATTTAACTTTGAAATATTGATATTTATCTTGAACTAAGACCAGAGGTGATCTCATTACCACAGATTTTATGTGGTCAGTAAATTGCCACAGATTTTAAGTGGTCAACACATTGCCACAGATTTTATGTGGTCAGTAAATTGCCACAGACTTTAAGCAGTCAACAAATTGCAACAGATTTTATGTGGTCAACGCATTGCCACAGATTTTAAGTGGTCAACACATTGCCACAGATTTTATGTGGTCAACAAATTGCCACAGATTTTATGTGGTCAGTAAATTGCCACAGACTTTAAGCAGTCAACAAATGGCAACAGATTTTATGTGGTCAACGCATTGCCACAGATTTTATGTGGTCAACGCATTGCCACAGATTTTATTTGGTCAACACATTGCGACAGATTTTAAGAGGTCAACACATTGTGACAGATTTCAACAGGTCAACACATTGTGACAGATTTTAACAGGTCAACACATGAATTTAAGAGATAAAAAAATACCCATTTGTGTAACTGTAACATTTTACCTGCAGGAGAAGCTGAATATAATTCTTTAAATTCAATACATTGAGTGTTTTAATATGATACAATTGTTACAAAATGTAAATATATTTGCTGAGCAACATTGTGTAATTTTTTATTTCACTTGAATTTCAATCTGGCTGTGCAGTATAACAATTTATCAACATAATTTACTTACCAGACTGAAGAAAATATTTTATTATTCTGGTTTTTTTTTATATTTGGGCAGAGATGATGATGAATACGAGGAACTACTCAGTGTAAGAGAGACAATGCAGAGTCTACTTATACGAGAGTACAGCACTGATGAAGAATCACAACACAGCACCAGCCATCTTAGTGTGGCCAGCAACATCGAAGATAAGATCGATGAGGAAGAGGACATGGCAGAGGTAAAGGAAGATGACAAGGAGGCAGCACATGTCAGTGATGATAGTGATAACGAGGATGCTGAGGAGTACCAGCGAAAGTTAGCAGAGAAACTGAGGGACAGAGAACAAGAGGATGATAATGATGTGGAAAACCAAGAGGAAAATGCTGAGGAAGAGGAAAATACAGAAGAGGTCGAAGATCAGGATGATGAGGAACTATTAGATGACAAATCAGATCTGTTTCAGTCAGGTAGGTGGAGTGGAATTGTCAAATTAGATCTGTTTTAGTCAGGTAGGTGGTGTGGAATTGTTAAATTAGATCTGTTTTAGTCAGGTAGGTGGAGTGGAATTGTCAAATTAGATCTGTTTTAGTCAGGTAGGTGGTGTGGAATTGTTAAATTAGATCTGTTTCAGTCAGGTAGGTGGAGTGGAATTGTCAAATTAGATCTGTTTCAGTCTGGAAGGTGGTGTGGAATTGTTAAATTAGATCTGTTTTAGTCAGGTAGGTGTGTGGAATTGTCAAATTAGATCTGTTTCAGTCTGGAAGGTGGTGTGGAATTGTTAAATTAGATCTGTTTTAGTCAGGTAGGTGTGTGGAATTGTTAAATTAGATCTGTTTCAGTCAGGTAGGTGGAGTGGAATTGTTAAATTAGATCTGTTTTAGTCAGGTAGGTGGTGTGGAATTGTTAAATTAGATCTGTTTCAGTCAGGTAGGTGGAGTGGAATTGTCAAATTAGATCTGTTTTAGTCTGGAAGGGGGTGTGTAATTGTCAAATTAAATCTGTTTTAGTCAGGTAGGTGGTGTGGAATTGTCAACTTAGATCTGTTTTAGTCAGGTAGGTGGTGTGGAATTGTCAAATTAGATCTGTTTTAGTCAGGTAGGTGGAGTGGAATTGTCAAATTAAATCTGTTTTAGTCAGGTAGGTGGTGTGGAATTGTTAAATTAGATCTGTTTTAGTCAGGTAGGTGGAGTGGAATTGTCAAATTAGATCTGTTTTAGTCAGGTAGGTGGTGTGGAATTGTTAAATTAGATCTGTTTCAGTCAGGTAGGTGGAGTGGAATTGTCAAATTAGATCTGTTTCAGTCTGGAAGGTGGTGTGGAATTGTTAAATTAGATCTGTTTTAGTCAGGTAGGTGTGTGGAATTGTCAAATTAGATCTGTTTCAGTCTGGAAGGTGGTGTGGAATTGTTAAATTAGATCTGTTTTAGTCAGGTAGGTGTGTGGAATTGTTAAATTAGATCTGTTTCAGTCAGGTAGGTGGAGTGGAATTGTTAAATTAGATCTGTTTTAGTCAGGTAGGTGGTGTGGAATTGTTAAATTAGATCTGTTTCAGTCAGGTAGGTGGAGTGGAATTGTCAAATTAGATCTGTTTTAGTCTGGAAGGTGGTGTGGAATTGTCAAATTAAATCTGTTTTAGTCAGGTAGGTGGTGTGGAATTGTCAACTTAGATCTGTTTCTGTTTCAGTCAGGTAGGTGGAGTGGAATTGTCAAATTAGATCTGTTTCAGTCCGGTAGGTGGAGTGGAATTGTCAAATTAAATCTGTTTTAGTCAGGTAGGTGGTGTGGAATTGTCAACTTAGATCTGTTTCAGTCAGGTAGGTGTGTGGAATTGTCAAATTAGATCTGTTTCAGTCAGGTAGGTGGTGTGGAATTGTTAAATTAAATCTGTTTTAGTCAGGTAGGTGTGTGGATTTGTCAAATTAAATCTGTTCTAGTCAGGTAGGTGTGTGGAATTGTTAAATTAAATCTGTTTTAGTCAGGTAGGTGTGTGGATTTGTCAAATTAAATCTGTTTTAGTCAGGTAGGTGTGTGGAATTGTTAAATTAAATCTGTTTTAGTCAGGTAGGTGGAGTGGAATTGTCAAATTAGATCTGTTTCAGTCAGGTAGGTGATGTGGAATTGTCAAAATTGATCTATTTTAGTCTTGTAGATGGTGTAAAAAATGTCATATTACAGTTTGGTATATTTCAGCTATTTTTGTAGTACAGAGAAGTCAGACGATTCAAGCTCTTCTAATTTGGCTCGTGAAGCAATAAGAAATCAGAAACGTATTCAGAATCTTAGATGTAAGATAATGTTCACAGTAAAAAGAAATGTCTGAATCCGATTTATGAAGGGTTTCTATTTATCACAGATGAGAGTGATGCGGACACACAGTTTGGAGACGACGATGATGACTTTGATCTGTTCAGCAGACTAGAGGAGTCAAGAGCTGAGCTAGAGAACCAGTTAGGCTGTGACAGGTTCCTCAAAGTTTACAAGACGGTACAAGTAAGTGAAGAGCTTCATAGTATATATGTTAACAAAACATCATCAAAGGATTTACATGCAGCAAAGTAAATGCAATGTGTATAATTTAACCAGAGAGACAGAGATGACCTTAAAAGGGAATAGGTATGTTTTGACCAAAGACAGAGATGACCATATAAGGTAATGACCAAAATGCAAAAATGACCATATGAGATAATGAATATATTTTGACCTAAGACAGAGATGACCATATAAGGTAATGAAAATGTGTTCATCCAAGACAGAGATGACCATGTGAGGTATTGGGAATGTTTTAGGCTCTTCAAGAAGATGAAGATGAGAATATGGAAGACGGTGTGGCCATTGTGACAAAGATGCTTGGTAAAGACAAAGAGCATCTTTACCCTAAAATATTTCAACTGGTCATGGCTGACTCAGCATTCACAGAAGGTAAGAACATACCCTCTGTAGTCCACTGTGTAGACATTTGGTAACATAAAATTATGGTAGAAAATTTTCACAGTTTGGCTTGTGAACTTGTTCAATACACTTCTTAGATTTTCCTCCACGTAAGATAATTTCCGTATCGTCTTAAGAACATTTGTCACCAAATTATTCAGAATCAGTTATCCTCTTATAAACAACATTTTTCAAAGCATTTTTGTAAACTGTCAATATTCTATGATGAATAACTTTCTACAAATAAAATCAATTCTTTTCTAATCAGTTTAAATCATTTTAAGAAATGAATTTTTATTCATAAAGTCATGTTTTGCATAAATAATTGTTTATTTTCATTTTTTTTATCAGTTTGCTGTCTGTATGCAATATCTATAACTTTATAGCTAATTTCACCTCCTACAAACAAAATCAAATCATGTTTCAACTTGCTTTCTACATGCAAAATGGTAGTTCATAATTAAGTAATTAAATAATCAGAGTTATTTTTATCAAATTTAATCAAACAAAAATCTCAGCTAGCCTCTAAAATCATGGACATATTGAGCTCTATTGACCTAAATTATACTGATGCCAACTTTCAGAACAGAGATCTCAGCAGGGTGAGTGGCAGTGTTAAGTGGACATGACGTAACGTTTTGCTCTTGTGGCTTCACATTGTTGTGGCTTCACATCTGAACCTAATAACTATAGTTAAACAAACTCTGGAACAAACCCCAGTGTCATCTTAGAAACCTTACTATTGTTCCACTTGGACATTCAAACATCCTCTCTCTTCCAGATTCTTTGAATGTAACAAAGACTTGGGGTTTATTGGTGATTAAAATGCAATAAAACCCTTAATGTTGTTATCAAGAAAAACAATGATTATGTTTTCCCATACTCTAAATATTTTTTTTTAAATTGAGCAGTATGTTACATTAAAACATTGTGGGGGAGAATAGGTCACAGGGAACATTTTTGGAACTGGTATGTGTCTCCGTCTAAACTTTCAGAAGTAACACCTAACTCCTGACATTTTGTCAGTCTTGAAGTGTTCTTTTTGGTTAAACCTACAGATATCAGCAATTGACTGACAAGTCACTGTTTTTTTATAGAGTAGGATGTAATGGGTTTCTCATTACTCAGATACAGTAATAAACGTTTATAGAATAAAAATACATGTCAGCTGACTTCTCTTTCGGACAAGACAGGTTTTTCTCTTACCCAGGACAGGTAAATCCATGCCTTTTTTCCTCATGCGAGATTTTCTTGTCTTACTCTAGGGTTGAGACAAGCTACATATGCTCTTGGCATATTTTGAAAACAATTGAAGTGATGCACTGACGTGACCCTAAAGGGGAACTACTTTTATGAAAACCAGTTCGTCTGCCCCTGAAATCTTGTGTTATCTGAAAATTCTATGTTATTATCAAGATTGAAACTCATCTTAATCCACACCTTATCATTCAAACTATGTAAAATATCAAGAGTATAATTTTATTTGACATTTTATTGGCATGTACATTAGAATGATATTTTGTGTAAGATCAAATCACTGAAGCATCTGAGGCACGGGTCTCGTCACTATTCATACATCAATCACATGTTGTTGTTCACACATAATACACTTCTTCTTGCAATCGGACAAAAAAACAGGGCAAGAGAAAAATAATCCTTCATCCCCGTTAGTGTGAGATAGTGGGATTTCAACCCTTGGGAGAAGATTATAAAGGTGTCAAGCACTCGGCAAGCCTCATGTTAAGCCTCAACTTAATCATCTTTCCCCTCGGATGGAGATCCCACTATCTCATCCTAAAGGGAGTTAAAGATTCTATTAATCTTTCTCTAGGAATTATGGGAAAATATCAGTAACGTGTTGAAGAACATTTAGTATAGTGCTTTTATGTTTCTATATTTAAGGATAGCCATTTATTGTAGTTCAGAACCTTAAACCACTTGCTAGTGATTTGTTCAGAGTAACTTTGATCTTACTTGGAATAGATGTGGCTCAAGACAATAAAGTTGTGGGTATGATGGACATCAGTAGAGTCCATTCGTCTATCCATGGATGAAAGTTTTGTCAGGAACACTCGCTTTCTCGTCTAATTCTCTGATAATCATGAAATGTGACGTCTTCTAATTGTTATTGTTTAAAGTATCAATGGAGACCTGATAACTTTCGGTTGTATAATGATAGTTACCAAAACCTTATCTCAAGTGATCACTCTTTCTACTGGCTATGTCTCCTTATGTACACCCTTGTAATGTAGCATTCATTTGATAGGAACACATGTCACAAACACTTATCTGCACATGTTCTAGTAAAAAATCCCTTCTATCATCAGCTTAGATTAGAGTCATTGCTTCTATCAGTGTAGACTAGTTTAATCTTCTCTCGTCTTTTATTTAAATGGAAATTGGGGGGAGGTATGGGGCAGGATTCCAGATTCTGATGGAAAACATTTGTGCACAGAAATTTGGTAAACAAATGATTAAATACATGTGTACTAGATTCGAGATTTCAACCTGCGTAATGAATTCTGCGAGTCTTTAATGCAGTGTGTAAAAACTATTCATATTTTCCATGTTTACTTTTTTGTCCTTTCAGTGTTGTAAAGTCAGGTATTTTATGAAAAGATATTTTCTATTTTAAAACCTGTGCCTTTTCACTTGTCACAACTACAAGAAGATTGTTGTATTATGTTTTTTTGTTTAAACCATCTAACAAAGTTTGTATATAAATCCATAATTTACATATCATTGTCTGGATTTTAAAACATGAATTATTGTTTACTGTAAAAACTGTCAGTAAGATAAAATATATATTAGCTCTGATTGCTAATTTGTTCCAGATAGGAGAATTTCAAAGTGATCGTACTGGTTGCATCAATGATGGAGAGGAAACACAATTTTCTTTATTATCAGAATTTTTATTAATTAGCCTTAAAATTTTCCATGTTGCCCATTACTTTAAAATGAATGTAGAAATATGTTGTGTCCAAATAGAAATCTTAATTATCGCAAATATTGGTGAGTGGCTTCAAATTTTGTCAATATCATCGTTTTTTTGTTTATTTTTCTTTTTATAAAAGCACTTTTCAATTACTACCTTGTATCAAACAATGTTCTATTTCAAATAATTTACTGTGGTGTCAATTGGAGTAATGAGGAGATTCTGTTTTATTTGTAGATAACTGATGTTTAGGACCTTGAAAACTTTCCTGTTGAACGTCCACTGAAGGGGTCATTTGAAAACAGATGGTGGATTTATACCGAACGACTGGACTGTGACCCGAGTACAAATATTACTGCTGAAACACTCAAAAGAAAACCTGTTTGTATACCATTAAAAAAACAAAATGCCTGGTACAAATTTATTAATATTATTCCGGGGATCAGGGTTTATTTTTCTTTTGGACACCAGGTCAAATGTCTTCTACCATTGTGGTTGTAGGGATACTAGGGTTCACTATATTACCATATATATCCTGTGGTAATCCCAGGCAGACAACATGTAAACTTGACTCAAGATAGAAAGTTTACCTCATTACAAGTCACTGATGTATCACATTGGTTGGTACTTGTACTAAAACATCAATAAATGTGAGTGGGCTTATTGCCAAGCATCTGCTTATTGTCAAATTAATACATTTGTAGAAATAAGCATAAATAATCTTGTCATTATGTGAGAAAATGTTTCTACTGTGGAGAGAATAGAGATGATTTGATGATTTCAAAATAATTAACACTCTCAGTATCATTAGATGTCCTAAATTTGTCATGAAAATCCAAAGTTATTTAATATTTAATGTTTGTAAAAAAAAAGCTGTGATTTTGAAATGGAACTCCATTATATGAACCTGTCATGACCGAGATAGTTAATAACATTCATTATAATTTCTCCTGAATAATTAAAAACTGATATTTTTATTGCCGCTTAATTATATTCATAAGTTGATAATCTTATGACAAAATTCTAAAAAGATTAAAATTCTTCTGGGCAAATAGTTGGAAGAGAAATTAGTTAGGTAAATTGTCTCCAAATGTGAATGTGGTAGATATAAATTCAATAATCAATTGACTTTTCACGTTTTACAGTGAACATTGTATACCTGGTGTTGTGTAATAGGTAGGATCGGTTATTTCAACAATGACTTTGTTGGTAGTAGAATTCTTATGAAAAGTATATACAGGTGTTTACCATCGAGTGTTGAACAGCTTGAGATTGTCAAACACATATACAGTGTTAATGCTTTAACCATAATGAACTTGATAGATTTAATCAACTAGATAGTGAAATACATGTTAATTTAAAAGAGTGTGAATTTTGATGTCATAAGCTGTCAGAGTTTACATAATGCCTTAATATGCCGCCTAGGGAATGCCATATACACACATCTTGTGTAAAATTGCCAGTTTAGTCACTGACTTTGTACAATACAGTGGCTAGTTAACGAGGTTGTTTCAGTTTAGTCACTGACTTTGTACAATACAGTGGCTAGTTAATGAGGTTGTTTCAGTTTAGTCACTGACTTTGTACAATACAATGGCTAGTTAACGAGATTGTTTATTTGTTGAAAAGTAAATAGCTGATTTATCAGGCTATTTCATTATAACTAGTAAAAGTAGCAAATATGTTGTGATGTTGGCATTTTCGAATTGTTATTCTGTCACTGTTGGATAGAAATAGGTTTTGTGTGAAATGTCTGCGCTTTTCACAGGGTGTATATAATACAGAGGTATATTCAGTACGTACAGATCTAGAAACCAACATTAGAGCTTGTCTTTCACTTAAAGTATATATACATCAATATTAGATTTAATACAAGTATAAACTTGTGTAGACAAATACATTCCATTCTGTATGAATTGCCTGATAGAAACAAAGTTGTGATGCCTTTCATTTAAAATGGAAAATATGTTGCTGACAGAATGTGATAAGAAGTGTTTATAACTGTAATGACTTTTAATTGCGACGTATAAATAGATATATATATAATATAAACCTGTGGTATAGATTAGATTTTGTGTTGTCAGCATCAATATCAAGATTTATTGATATTTTGGAATGGATTGAAATATTGATTAGAATACATACAAGATTGAAGTGTGAAAATACATATACTTATTGATGGTAAGATTGATTTCGGTTATGTTCCAGTGTCTCTTACTGTTGAGATTTTCTTACATTAACCATTTACATAGATTGAAAGAATTTAAATTTGTTTGAAGGAAAGGTAATTATGCAATTTTTTTCTATAAATTGCTGAATTTGTACATTGTTATGTTTATTCATAGATACATACAGCCATCAGTACAATCATACACAGAACAAAAAATAAAAATTCCATTTTTGTCAAATATTGTTTCATTTACACGTAATATGTTCCAATTCAAATTATCTTTGCAACCTCATGACCTTGTGATCAAATGTTAATTAATCCTGATTGACTGATCATTGTTTATTTACTGTACAGAGATAAGTTTGTTATTGTCTTTACCAAACCACAGTAATAGTTTTGTTTTCCGTCCCATCGTTTCAGATGTATGACATTGTTTTTTTGTCAACATTTCATACAATGTGTGAGTTTAATTTCACATTTTCTTTGTTTATTTTTTTCCACCATTTTGTTCCGTCCACCATTTGTCCAGATATTCAGTATCAGTCACGCAGTCTACTGGACAAACTTTCAGTAACACATGGTTTCATAGGATTTCATGATCAGATATTGCCTTAGCCTAAAGTTATAAGTGCTCCTTATCAAGTTTAAAACCATATTTTGAATAATTTATGAAATTTCAATGTAACATGTCATAATGCTATGGAAGATGATCAACTTCTGTAGTTTTTGCCTAGACTGGGACATCATCAAGAAGTGTATAAATTATAAATTGTGTTTTATACTATTTCTAGCTTTCTTTGAGAAGCACTTTTTAAGTACTTGGTTTTGTTTGCATATGCAATACTGTAGATAGTAATTTTTGCCAGAGGAACTTTTTTTTTGTTAAAATAAGTAATTGATCAGTATTGACACAATAAAACCCATAATCTCATTATTTTTTTTGACAATTTCATTTTCTAACAATCAAATTTGATCAATTTTTTTTGGGTATTAATGATGACAAAGGTATTATGACTTATAGAAATATAAGCAATGCAGAAAATTGAAAAAAAACCACCAACATTTGGTGAATGACTAACTGTTATAGACAATAAAGAACGTTTAACATTAGTCTGGGCCTGGTGATTCGCAGGAAGTTTTACACATCTTACAGACTAGTTTGACCGTTTTATCCTTGTCTAATCTTTCAGATGAAACAAAACTGTATCTACCAACTGATTCAATGCATCTAGAGGCTGATAAAGACCATTTCTATTGTGCTATGTAACGTTTGGAGTAATAGTAGTAGGTGCTATCACCCTCTAGTCTACAGATTTTGGAGTTATACAGGTAGTTATCATTACTTGTGACATTATTTTTCCGGTGGAAGCAAGTGAGTGTAACCTTCTATGTATATATTTTATATAAAATGATGAAGATTTCAACATCCTGTACATCAAGAGGTTGGGATTCTTTAATGACCATTTCTGTTTTAATTTCCGTCCGTTATTTTCTTTTTGAAGTAAGTCCAGGAATTCCTTATTTGCTTGTATGTAATTGTTTTGTTATCATCACACAGTATTATAAATGTATCGAGTGCTTGTATCACTGATGTTTGTTTTGTGGTCGGCAATTTTCTCTTTTGATTTACAACCAAAACTGACAAGAGCCAAATTACGATCGTGTTAAAAGCAGTTCTATTCAACTTTTAGAAATTGCTGTTAAGTAAGAAATGGGACCAATATTGAGAACAGTTCTGTACATCAATACACCCCGCTGACATCACACTGCATTTTATTTCGGTTGTGTTTTGTTATCCTCACTACCCTTCCATACCCCCTGTATGTGATCATGTATTTGGTTTGTTTGAAAATTGAGCTCCCTAGCAACCAAGTTTAAATACTTGCTACATAAATATTCTCAGTTTCTGTCCATACAACAAAGAATATCATTAGACATTACATATACATATAAAATATAGACAGTCTTGTTCTCCACACCTCACATCAGTCAACCATCTTGTTTTATGTGACTTGTCATTTTGAATAAATCAAATGATCACAGACCTGTTGTTGATTTTCATTCCACTAAACTATATTTAAACTGATTTCAAAACCGAGTACAATTGTACTCAGTGTAATGAACATTTCTATACTAATTAACGGCTTTTCCTGCTTTTAAGTACCAGAGGTGAGCATTGCAGAAACTAAGAAAAATGTCCTTTTCTAAGATTGTTTTAGAGGGTAACAAAAGATGAACAAAAGAAATACAACAGGCATGGAGAACAACCACAGTTATTAGCAACGTCTGTGAATATATAATAAAATTATTGATAGATGAGACGGCTACCTGTGTACTGTTGTAAAACTGACGTCCTCACATATCTTCTATTCCACTATTACTGGTAGCTGAAAGTGATTAATGATATGCTTAAATGAACTTCCTTTAGTTTGATCCGGACCATTAGTAAGTTGTGTAATGGTTACCATCAGTCTGTGTAATGGTCACCAGTAGTCTGTGTAATGGTTACCAGCAGTCTGTGTAATGGTCACCAGTAGTCCGTGTAATGGTTACCAGTAGTCTGTGTAATGGTCACCATCAGTCTGTGTAATGGTCACCAGTAGTCTGTGTAATGGTTACCATCAGTCTGTGTAATGGTCACCAGTAGTCTGTGTGATGGTTACCAGTAGTCTGTGTAATGGTCACCATCAGTCTGTGTAATGGTCACCAGTAGTCTGTGTAATGGTTACCAGTAGTTTGTGTAATGGGTACCAGCAGTCTGCGTAATGGTTGCAAGTAGTCTGCGCAGTGGTTACCAGCAGTCTGCATAATAGTTACCAACAGTCTGCGTAATGATTACCAGCAGTCTGTGTAACGGCAGTCTGTGTAATGGTTACCGGCAGTCTGTGTAATGGTTACCGGCAGTCTGTGTAATGGTAACCATCAGTCTGTGTAATGGTTACCGACAGTCTGCGTAATGGTTACCAGTGGTCTGCGTAATGGTTACCTGCAGTCTGTGTAATGGTTACCAGTGGTCTGTGTAATGGTTACCAGCAGTCTGTGTACTGGTTACCATCAGTCTGTGTAATGGTTACCATCAGACTGTGTAATGGTTACCAGTAGTCTGTGAAATGGGTACCGACAGTCTGCGTAATGGTTACCAGTAGTCATTGTAATGGTTACATTCAGTCTGGCAGTCTGTGTAATGGTTACCATCAGTCTGTGTATTGGGTACCAGCAGGACCAGTTATTCTCTTGGATAGCCCAGTACAGACAGAGGGAATCTTGGCACCAAATCGTGTCTCGGCCACGCAAGGTCTTTGTCTCTTCCTTTTATACTCGCTGAACATATAAATGGAATTTCACATGTGCCAATTCAGAAAGCTCGGTCCGTGCACCCAAAATCATGGTCATTTCAAGTTCAGACTTCTAACTCACTTTTGTAACTCGTCGAAGGGTAACTTCAGTATTTTTTAGGTGAATAAATCAAATTACAAGTCCCGGAATATCAAACTTTCAACGTTACTTTCGGTTCGAAGGTCGAAGTTCCTACGTGCTTTGACTGTTGTGTCTACAAGTTTGATCGATTTTCTTGTTGATATTTTGAAGCTCTGTACACGAGTGCACGTTTATAAACAGGGAATATGTATGCACGTTGTAAATTAGACAGTCCAATGTTTGTAAATTAGCGACAGTGAAGTGTAGATCTTTTGAAAGCTATGACAAAATGGACGGTAATTTCACTGATAAGAACAGTTGACTTATCATAAATATAATATACTGCACCACTCAATGCTTATTTGAACTATCACGCTCGCTGCGACTCGTTAAGACTGATTTCCTTTTATACATAACCTTAGTGATGCTAAAGTAGATAGTTTTTTTTTTCTGTTTTTATCAAATCTGCTTGTCGACATACAATCAAAGTTATCCCAGTCGGTAGGTGATTCACTAAAATATATTTCTACCTCCTAAAATATATATTTATTTTTAAATGTCACTAATGGAATCAAATTACACACAGGAAAAAGTTTACAATGTCCCTAGATTCAGAGGTAAAATACACACAATTATGGCTCCAATTCGGATTCATCAGACACCCGCAACACAGTCCTTGTTAAACAGACTGACTTCGCCGGTTGCTGGGAAAAAATGAAATTGGAGTGTGCCTTCGGTTGAATAATTTGAAAAAATTCTTTTATAATATTTTATATTCATTTAAAACAGTGTTGTACACGATATTTTAAACTTGCCATTCATATTGTCATTGAACAGGGCAGGGGGAGGGGGGTCCAGTATATCATGGGATACAGTAGTATTATCCGTGACTCCTCCAATAAGAATTACACATCTACATTGTTTTTTGTATATATCATCAATTAACTTTAAAATATTCATTGAAAATACTTTTTTATAATCCCACGACATATGTGGAATACCTTGTTCCTAAGATACATAGGAATGTGATTCATCATAAACTTCAATTACCCATTCTCCTCCATCAGTTTCTTACTCAAAATATTTCATATTTGTCAACGAGTTTATCAACATGGTCAACAGTCTAAATAATTTGGTATTGTTGTTGCTAGCTTAGGAATGCAAAAACACAGAAAGTATCTCGAATGTTACCAATTGCACTTCAATTGAGATAAATGAGTTATTCTCTTTCATTGATGTACACCAATCTCAGACAAAGATATTAAATTTCAAATTAATTACAGTGTCAAAGGGGTTGGTTAATAATGTCGATATTAGATGTTATCGTGAGAAAATTGGTTTTGCGAATATTTAACACATATCTGATCTTATATATATGATAAACAGAATCTCACATTTGTTTCCTTTGTATATAAATTCAATAATACAAGATAAGATAATTTTCAGTTGTTAAGCGCAGTGACATATATTTATATCCTTGAAACGGTTTCTCCACGTTATGTTGCTTAAATACCAAGTACTCATAGTTTACATGTACAGCAAAACACGGCTATGAAGCAATTTCTTCTCCATGCTTAGAATCTATATTACGTTTGATAGGAAAAATAAAATAAAAAGCAATTTCATAGCCAGAAATCTAAACAGTGTTTCGATGGAGCATTTATATATGTCCCTATCAGTACCTATCCCAGATATTGTGTAGATTCTCGTCTTGAGATGTAGGCCTATGGGAAATGCATTTCATAACTGATAGATCTATAAGTAAGATAAAATGGTCTGTTTCAATTACAGATGTAGATTTCTAGTTTTAATGCCTTGTTGATATTTTTATCGTCTTAAAATTCAGACCTGGTGCTCTTTTGCATGGCATCTAACTGAATATGCATGCATTTTGTCCTTTCTTAAGTATGCATTAAATCAGACAGATTTGAATTAAAATTTAATGATATCTAATTGTTCTTCCTTGTTTTCAGGAAGTAGATTTAATTTTAATTCTTTTCTGTCACTTATCTCAGTCTTCATCAGACATATTTGTGATAATAACACACGTTAAAATTGATTGTTTGTCATGCGCAGTACGTTTATGTTAAAGTAATACGTTATAAGGGACTTGGTTTATTTCTTTCAATTCCATGTTGACTTTTATGTGTTTAATCAAAGTAGAAATCACTTTAATGTTTTATATCAATGTTCATTTACTGATATGTGAAGTTGTAATATCC
Organism: Ylistrum balloti; assembly: GCF_031769215.1. Taxonomy (NCBI): domain Eukaryota; kingdom Metazoa; phylum Mollusca; class Bivalvia; order Pectinida; family Pectinidae; genus Ylistrum; species Ylistrum balloti. The sequence continues at coordinate 166,486 of NW_026782322.1, read as the reverse complement.
GTGTAGACTTCCTATTCAATCAATATCGTGCACGTGCAGGTGAAGAATCAATTAAATTAAGATTTATTGGCACTTTATCAGATATATGGACCTGGTCAAGCAGAAACCTCCCTATTAAGACATTTCATTCCCTGGTTGGTTTCATATAACTTTGATATAAACTTCGTTCCATTTCTAGTTATTTACATATATATCACGAGTATATAAGAGCAATTTTATCCGAATTGTGTTTTTACAGCTTATCTGGATGTGTCTCCTTTTCTGAAACACGTGAATTAATGAGACACGTCATCAAATGGAAACGTGAAGAAGAAGCCATTGATTATCATACTAGCGTAAGGGAAGAACAAAGAAGAGAAATAAATATGAGAGAAAGTGACAGAGTGATACTGAAGGAATAAAAGAGGAAAGTTGTCTGTGCCATGGTATGATAGGAAGACTGTAACAACTGTGTACTGGACACACAAAAAATAATTCAAATCTGTTAGAGCTAATAATGAAGTTTTGAACACACGAAAAGATCAACAAATTTTCATCCTCTGTGAGCCGTTATCAAACCGAAAGAGTAGTATTTTGTATTTTAGTAATATGTGAGTGTCAATGATAATAAAACAACATGTACGAATCCTAGACAAAGAGTCGGCAGTGTAATAAAAAGTGTCCGTTCGTCTCGTTTTCTTCATTAAAAGAGCACAGTGGAATATCAGTAAGACTGAAATAGATAAAATCTTAGTGAAGTGCATTCCCTCCTGAATCTTGCATGGTGAATCTGACCAAGTCTGCTGCTGATACAGAAATAATAATAAAGAGATAGATCTATAGTTACTTAAAATAGACTTATTGTCTTTTTAGTGTACAGAAGTTACAAAAGCAATCTTCCAACCTATTGGAAAATAGATATGAGATATCAGATACGAGAGATTGATTGAAGTGTGTGCTTGGTGAGGGGGTACATAAAATATCAACTGACTCTTTAAGTAACCGGGGATTCACAAGATCAGGACCATTGGCTTTAGTCCAGTCAACATTTAGCATCTTTAGCATCAGTAGCAGTTACAAGGACATGAGACAGAATATGGTTACATTTGTAGTCAATATTTAGAAGGACATCGTAAGAATCATTAGTAGATAACTTGGAACAGAACCCACACCCACGACAGATTTTGTCTGTACTGCAGATATAGCAGACACGGTGAGCGTTTCCCCAACGCATGGTATAACTCGCATGTAGTTTTCTAGAACCATTAAAGAAAAATATCTCATTACTATAGATAATTGAATATTTGATTTAACTTTTCATGGTGGGTTTTGTACACGTGCATAATCATAGATTCACATTGGTTTATTAAACGTGTATATTTATAGAACCATTTTTGTTTTGAATACACGTGAATATTTATAGAAGCACTGTGTTTAAATACATGTGTTGAATTATAGAATCACTGTTTTTGTATACACGTGTTTGATTATAGAAACACCGTGTATTGTATTCAAGTGTATATCTATAGAAGCACTGTGTTTGTATACACGTGTATATTTATAGACTCAATATAGGTTATATTCACGTGTATAATTATAGATTCACTATGGGTTGTACACCTGTGTATAATTATAGATTCACTATGGGTTGTACACCTGTGTATAATTATAGATTCACTATGGGTTGTACACCTGTGTATAATTATAGATTCACTATGGGTTGTACACCTGTGTATAATTATAGATACACTATGGGTTGTACACCTGTGTATAATTATAGATTCACTATGGGTTGTACACCTGTGTATAATTATAGATTCACTATGGGTTGTACACCTGTGTATAATTATAGATTCACTATGGGTTGTACACCTGTGTATAATTATAGATTCACTATGGGTTGTACACCTGTGTATAATTATAGATACACTATGGTTTGTATACCTGCGTATACTTATATAAACACCCGTTACCGTACGCACGAGGGTACTTATATAATATGTTGATCATTAAATCAATGCGAACATCAGCTGAATCTTATCTCACAATTTATTGTAAGTGACATGATGCTAACACGTGCTTTATCATTAATTCATTAACTAGTTAGATAGTTTCTTTAAATAGTTGACCGCGTCAGGTTCATATTGTGTTACTAAACTATTAATTATTTCAATATAAAGTATTGTTGATGTCATGAATGATTTCTCTGAAATTTAAGATATAATTAGTAATGTTGTTTTTATTTCAAGTTTTTACCGTATTGTAAAACTCAAGAATTGTCGAAGTCAATTTGATCTTGTTTATTTGGAAGAGAAGGAAACCTTTCAGTTACATAAATTATACTTTCACACTCGAAAGTGAAACTCATGGATTGTTTAAGATTGATTTAACTGTCTGGAAACTTATTGGCAATTACTAGGAAACGAGTTTGATATTAAGTTTAAAATCAGATTTCAGTTTGAAATAAATCTTTCTTAGTTTTTCTTTGAAAGAGACAAATTATATACGGTCCTACATTTTAGTGTTGTCAGTGAGATAGGCCCTGAGTGCTGTAAGCTAACCACGGATATCTAAGATCCTTCTTTATGACTTAGAGGCGTTTTATAGGCTCGGTGTTTACACATCGTTCATACGGTTTAATTTAGACCTAATGCATTAATACGCTACTCAAGATCGTAAACTGCTTGTCGTGCACGAGCACCAGTTAATCTCCCAGCCCTCTCATCAAACAGGAAACTATAAAACGAAAGGTATACTCAGCTTTACGATTGGAAAAATACCACTCACATCTGAAATATCTATATGCGCAATATCAATACCAATGATTCGTAATAGTTTCTTTCATTTTTTAATTGTTCAAATATTCTGGTTTTATTTTCCTGTACGGTGTAAATAACTTTTCATATATTGTAATTTCGTCCTTCTCATTAAGTTCATTTTTTTTTTTTTTTTTGTCGTGGTGGTCTTTTTTATTAATCTTTATAATAATGAGCACAGAGGCCTATTAAAAAAAAGCAAAGAGAAAAAAATAAGAATTGCATACTTCATGTATATGTGACATTTTCAAAAAAAAAAAAAAAAAAACGTTTTGGCGCAATAACGTCACAAATCACGCGTATAGTTGAACGTGCATGAGAAACATTCTTAAACCGGTATCGTCACTCAAGCGATGCATTTATATCATTGGATGACTAGCTGATTTTTTCACTAAATAAAGAACAGGAAAATCATGCAGTGAGAGGTAATTGTATTTTTTGTTGGTCACCGCAAGCTTATCAGACAGCAAGCTTTAGAACCCTAACACCCACCTATATCTTATATAAACTGAGATTAATGTGTACTGAAGGGAGAATGTGTTTACTTATCATAGATGTTAAATAGCGTCATCCATCACACTGACAGCACGCTATGACAGAGTAGGATCCGAAAAACCAACAACCATGAAATTCACTTTCTTCTTATAAGCACACGTTCAATTTGAATCCATTCTCCCCATAATGATTTTAATTTGACAGAAACAGATCTAGGAGGAAACAGACACAATAAATATTCTATAATGTATTTTAATGATGATATATCTTTTGTCCTTGTTGATTTGTGTTGACTAACGTGAGTATCAATGGGATTTTTTGAATGGACGGATTAACCTAAAGAAAATATTTACGCAAATATTCGCTTTTTATTTGACTCATCCACTCCAAATTCTGTAAGGGGATATTCTTACTTTTCATTTTTATTCCATGTTTGAATAGCAGCATATTTCAGAATATTTTAAAATAATGAAGTTTATCTTATGCGTAAGTGCACCTCCCCATCAATGACTTTAGGTCCTTTTATCACTTACCGCCCCAATTTTCTGATGACATGTGCTTTTCACTTGTGTAGGAAAGATCAAAGTTCCCCGTCAAACGGAGTAGAAAGTTATATTCGGGCTAGGATATATACAAATATTTGTAATGAACAAACTGTCCTCAATGACCCTGGAAGTGACAATGACAAAACCTACTACGACACCAATAACCTGGACCTTAGTTTGATCAGATAGTAATATGTCAGAATCAATGTGGTTGATATTGTGGAATTGTTTTCTCTTCAACTGTGTGGACGATCCTACAAAATACACACGAGTGTTAGCACCTTTTGATACAAATTTAGACATAAAGGACTAATCAGTGATGCTAAAGGCTGAAAGTTTAAACCCGAAGAGGCAACTGAGGAAAATTAAAAGGAATTGAAAAAATATCAAAATCTAGACGGGGATTTAAGTGAGGGATACTCGGCAGATTTTTATATCCTATTCCGGAGGGGGTGCGGGGAGAGCAATTAAACACCAAAATCTATTTTCTGCACCTACTGGAATCTTGGAACATTGCATTTCATTTTCTGCTGTCGAGATAGAAATACATCCAGGGGGTATGGGAGTGTGTCATATGTATAAAACCATTTCTGTTACGAGGTCGATCAACCCTGATCAATCAAATTAATTTCTGATATTGCGATTTGCAAGCAGAGCGATATTGTGTGAAAATCAGTAAAGTATAAAAACAGAAACAAAAAGTGAAAAAAGAGTTTTAATAGCATATCTGTCTCCAATACAATATTTACATAACAATGATTGTAAGTGATCTGTCTTCGCAGCAGGGAAGAACAAGTCAAAACAAACGGAAGTAAAGCATTATCGTACCGAATGGATTGTATCAACATCTGTTGATAAGGTAGAGGATCACACACTGGGTGAGTTAGACTACAAAATCTACTGACAAAGAGACCATAATTATATCGCCAGTTTCCTAATAATATGGATTTTCAATTTCTAATGATCAGTAAGTAAAATACATTATTATACAGCAACCTGGCAGTATCTTTACAGAGCCTTACGGCATACCTCTCCTAATTTATTTACAGGTGGTGAAATTGTTACATGTCCAGTTTTTAATCAATATGAAACGCATAGCCTGGACCCTGTATAGTGTGATGTAAAAGTAATGTCATATTTCATTTCACAAAAGTGCATTGATAAAGAATTAAATCGATAACTGAATTTCCAATCTATTAAAATCGATTTTTATTCATGAAATTTCAACTACGTTTTATCAGATCTACTCGATGAACTGTCACTACTAGCAAAGCAAAAGTCCGTTAATACCGAAATAATCAAATTTGTTTCGGTTAAAAAACATAAAATTAATATGATACAAAACAATGGTTAGAATTATTGGTTTATTATTTATGCAACAAACAACACTCATGGATTTCATTCATTAACGTATTGTAAAATCATTTATATTCATGGGGCTCAAATTTCGTGGTTTTACCGAAACTTTGGCGAATAAATCATATTCACGAAATTTGTTATTGCTATAATCCATGTTAAAGTTATTTGTATATCATTTCGTGGATGAATAAACTCGTGGATTAAGATTAACCATGAATTCGGCGAAAATAAAATCCCCATGAAAATTCATGACTATACAGTAATCTATATACAACATGCATATATGAAGTAAAAAGGCACTTCTCCAGATCTTATCTTGTCCTAGTGGAGGTCTTGAAATAATCATATCTTGTTTTCTCAGTTTGACGAGTTTGTGATGACAAATCAAAATATTTTCACACATTTATTGATCTTATTCAAAGTCCTTAAACAATAAGTTGACAAGTGAAGGTAGTTTTTATTAAGCGCATAACTATCTAAAATTATCCTATTTGTCATTTCATCCACGCTTTCTTACTCAATAATAGGAGTCGATTTTGATTTCCGGAATATTATTACGTAAGTCGTCTTCCGGTAACATAGACACTGACGGAATGGACTCCAAAGATCGTTGCCATGGGGACGTGGTTTCTGCAACACTTAAGTCTATAAATAGATCCACGTAGTTATCATCCACAACCGAGTATCTAGGTAGAAGCCTAGCGGTTTGTGGGCCCAGCGGAACACCATTACTTGGAGATTTTTCAAAATAGCTAACAATATCAAACGGTTTGCTGCCATTATCGGGGACTTTCTTTTCTTTTATGTATGCGTCGATACTGTGCTCTTTGGGTTTTTCATTTTTCTCGTTTTTTCCATTTTCAGTCTCGGCCTTATCCTCCAATATTGTTTCGAGGCTCTGACTCGCTTTTTTTGCATTACTTGGATTTCCTTCATCTATACTGTTAGTTTCTGATCGCATTTCACTTCCATCGGTTTCCGACGAAGCATCTTGTTCAAAAATAAGATCACACAGAGGCCAGTTTTGCTTGAATTCGCTGATAATTTCGTCGATTTGACCTTTGAAACTCAATGTTTTCAAGTTAAGTTTAACTGACTTTCGTGGTAAAACATTTTTCAAGAGCATCGGAACGAAACCCCCAGCAAGAGTTGCCAAGGTCTGATTTGTGGAAGAGATTTGGTGGACGTTTCCGAAAGCCATAACAACGATCATGACAAAGAAGAGGAATATGACGATAATGAGGAATTTACCTGTGGCACGTAGGAGGTTGATATACACGGGTCCGGGTGCTCCATGTATCCGTACCTCACAAAGCTTCTTGAAGAGACGCAATGGAATTCTCGGTGTGTCATATGAATCGAGGAATAATAACAGATGGCCTATTCTCCAAGCTGGTTCTTTTTTCTCGAAAGACAGAATGGTTGTGATTTCATCGAGTGTTTCCGGTGGTTGGACTTGGAATGCAGCGTTTTCCTGCATACTTGAAGGTAAACTTGCTACCTTCTTCAAATCCTCCACTCTATCCATAACATCTTCTATCACCGTCTTGTTGAAAGTAAGGTAACTCTCGTAGACATTGTTGTAACAGTCATGCATATAGACAATAACCAATAACGCCATGGACACGTATCGGAGTGTGCTGCCAGCGTTCACAATGATACCCATCATGGTAAAGGCCAGAACCTCGACAACAAGGCCAACAGCTTCTACAAACAACAGGACAATGGCGTACAGACAAGACAGGCAAAACAAACCAACAATCAATTGTACAAATACACGTCTGATCATCATCAGGCGTCCCGAACCCCACGTGCAAGGAAATACGTGATCATCTTCTGTGAATGCTGAATTACGGCGATGTACACTGTTGTCAATTTTTGATAACTGTTTCTGAATTTTTTTCACATGTTTTTTAGTTTTACTAAGAGGCTTTATAGCGTCTTTTGTGTCGTCTCGATAAGAAATTTTCTTTCTCGAATGATACAGCAGTCGGTAGGATAAGTACACAGTCGGTACACAATATAATATAAAAACCAGAAGACAAAGCGGTGTAGTGAAGCTCGCGTATATTGGGCATAGTATTATTGCCAGTAAACCACACTTACGGAAAGGCCACAGACTAATTCTCAGAATCACTTGCAGCACACTTGTCCTTTGCACATTAAGCATATCCTGAAGTGATCCCCGAGCAATGGATTTCAGTTTTTCTCTTGTAATTTCGTCTGAAAATCCTATGATGAAACCTGCTGAAAAATAGAACACATAGGTAGCAATGAAAATTCCATGTGTTGGTGTTAAATACTGAATGATATTTCCTCGGTAGAAATTAAATCCCATTTGCAAGTTCAGCTCTTTCGCTACCATATTTCTCCGGATCATTTCTCCTTGTTCAAACTGGTAATAGATGTAAACCCTTATATAATAAGGTATTGGGACGAGAAATAATAGAAGAATCTTCACTGTCATCTGCACAAACATATGCCATGTGCACTTGTGTGCAATTTGAGGTTCAAGAGAGGCGTACACACTTCTGTCGCAACACTCTCGGAACGGATCCAGGGCTTTTATCTTACATCGAATCAGATTATCGTAAATTGTCCGTAGGAGTCCAGTTGGAGGCTCGTTCTCCGGGATAATCCTCTTACCCTTTACCTTAATACGTAACTCCGGTATTTTGATAGCTACTATCTCGTCCATTGGACATTCGTCTATGCTCTCTCGAAATTTCTTCCATTCAGAAATTTCTTCAATTGTTAGTCGCTTTTTGTACCTGATTGATGTTTCGGTACTTTCCGTGATAAACATTTTCATTTTGAGTTCATCTTTTAGTTTTACCACATATTCAGAAGCCACATATGACGCACTGTACATGTAGCTCGGCAGAAGTAAAGGACTGAAAAAGAAGACGAGAATTTTCACTAGAGCTATACAAACATATAGCACTGTTATCCAGGCATCTTCCACCTGATCAGTACAGACAGTGTCCCCGTTAATGTTCTGATGGCAGCATCTGTTACCAAATTCTGCGTACTGATCAGTCTTTTTCACCACTTCGTTACACACATACACAATATTTTGTAGATGTGTTTCGCTTTCTAGCTCTGTCATTGTTTTCTTCACAGAACTAAAATCGTCCAAAATAAGTTGTCGGATTTTTTCTACCCTTTTCTCACCAGTCAAATTACCGAAACAGCCAAAGGGACTGTCGACAAGTTCAATGTTATTCGCCTCCACGCCGATAGTGAGAATAGTCATTGATAGGACATCGTAATGGAAGGATAACATCAGGAGAGTCCTGCCGTGTTGCGTCCTAGTCCTGTGCCACCTCCATGGCTTGTAGTTCATGCCAAGGTCTTTGTACAGCGGCTCTGTGGTATAGTTTGCCATGCTGAAGTGGAATTCGTTCAATTGGACCCAAGCATCGTCCATGTATTTTGAGAACGTGTCGTCCACGGGTTTGATAGTACATTTTGTGTTGGGACTCTCCTGTCCTTCTCGTTTGGTTGGAACAACAGCATGGCTAGTTGACAGAACACAGAGGAGAATCTTTGATACAAAGAACACATATATAAATGACGTCATTGCTGATGCGCTCTACATGTCCACAGTTTCCTGAAACGAGATTATACAACCATTACATATATTGTAACACAATAGTTTCTGAACCCTGAATTATATTAGTAAAATACATATCAAATCTGTCAAGTTATATCAATGTGGATTATTTATTATTTCTTTCATAACTGTTGTCATATCATCAACACGGGTGTGGTAAGTATTGTTTGGTTTGTTTCTACAGTGTACACGCGGTAGCAGTGTGATATCCACTTCCATTATGGACATTCCATGACTTAACTCGACAAAGTAGTTGTCTTTTTATTATTGACAATTCTGATATATGATCCCAATATTGTACAGCAAAAAACAAGATATGAAACATCAAATATTTACCACATCAGTTTACAGCAGTTCCTTAAGATTTGTTTAGAATATCACGTGCTAAACCACATCATAGAAAATTGACAAGCCAGGAATGTGAAACTTGTGTCGTGGTATTGTCACTGATAGACAATCAATTTGTTAGTTATGTATGGAGACAATGTTAATGATGGTGATCAACACATATCATTTATCACATGACGTCATCCATCAACTCCTTGTTGTTGGTGACAGGCTTTTAGTATAGACTTGCACAAGCCCCTTTATTCAACATATATGACATAAAATAAATATGACAAATACATAAATGTGAACCTAAATGCATAGTGAGAGGTTATTCTATCTGGTTATTGTATATCAGCTGTTGCGAAGACGAATTTCTTTCAATTCAAATAAAACATAGGAAAATAATAAGAAATTATCACTATAGTAACATAATCATTATCCAAAGTCAAATTCAATGAAACTAGAATGAAATACGAACGAAAGAAATATTTACACGACCTGTAAATATCATAGACTGGAAATGCCGGTATGTTGCTATCCACAAATAGAAAATTAACAATAGGGAAATTGAATTTGTGCGTTGTTCATTTTGAAAATAAATCAATTATGGAAATTTTGAGGTTAATGCGAGAACAAATGATTTAAAGTAAGACGAAAATAGAAATATTAGACTCTTTAGATTCTTCGATTCCAAAGTGTCTTTTTGATATTGAGACAAAGTGTCTTTTTGATATTGAGACAAAGTGTCTTTTTGATGTTAAGACAAAGTGTCTTTTTGATATTGAGACAAAGTGTCTTTTTGATGTTAAGACAAAGTGTCTTTTTGATATTGAGACAAAGTGTCTTTTTGATATTGAGACAAAGTGTCTTTTTGATATTGAGACAAAGTGTCTTTTTGATATTGAGACAAAGTGTCTTTTTGATATCAAGACTAGCTAAATGGATCGAGAAAACAGAATCAAACCATGATTTCTTTAACAGAGATAAATATCACCGAAGATAACAATAAAACTATTCATTACGATGTGGTTTTACATTCGATGTGTTACATTAGAGCTGTTACACACGATGATTATTGGTATAAACAGAAAACTGTCACATCAGATATCTTACCAACATTTTGAATTCAAAAATCATTTGTATAAGAATTATGTTGAGGTTTACAGTTTATCAAAACTAAGATACATTCCGCGTTTTGTCTTATAAAAACAACTGTAGTGATGCATCACTGTAATATTCAATTTACATAAAGTAACTTTTAGTTTAGAATTAAATGTCCATCTTTTTAGCTACAACCAATCAATTTTAATATATGCTATATTAGCGTATAGTCGGTTAAATTTTATTATTTGTCACATTGACATATATGTATATTGGACACTTGAATATGTGTTTTAATTCCAATATATATGCATCATGAGCTTTATGTAGTGCACTACTTTTAATTAATGATTCAAATTAAAACTATCATTATGTTCACTGTGATACATTTACTCTATATGTGATGTTATAACCTTTTAATAATACAATGTAATTTAATGTTGTAAATACTGTACATTTTACTGTCGACCGCTTGTAAGAAGAGTCTTTGACTCGACCTGAAATAAAGTCTATTATTATTATTATTATTTACATAGTTGGAAGCTGTACTCGAAGTAAGACAATAATGGAGGGGGGATGAGGGGTAGGTAAAAGGGATGTTAAGAAGGGGAAGTAGTAAAAATGATTTATATGCTACGTTGAATAAAAAAGTCTTGGTAACAATTTAGAAAAAAAAATACTTCATAAATGTCAAAACTAGGTATAACTATGATAAGGCTAAAGAAAGTTTAATTTGGTTTAGCACTGGAGATTAAATTTCATTTTACTCCACACAGCAGGGATCCATTGCCTCATCTCAGGTATGTAGGTCAATGCACTATGGTAAGATACGGACAGACAGATATGAACCTGATGTGTGTGACTGTAACGATAAATGACATTTTTATTATACTTAACATATAGTTAAATGTAACTGCCCTCGCTGTGTTAGAGGATGCCAAATGTGAAAGTCAGTATATTCTATTGGACCAATTAAATTATTATATGGTAATTCGTTAAAATATAAGAATATTTCAACGGAATTCATATTTTATGTGACCTTTTACATGACCCGCATAAGAATAACCACATACTCCGAGAGTAAGGTCAAATAAACAACTGTATACTTTTAAATTCGCATACATTTAATTGACCACTAAAGTAAATACATCCAAGTTTTTAATGTTATGGGTTAATGTTTAACATAAATCACGTGATAGTGATGATTATTGAAACGTGACTCCATTAACAAAACACTTATGTAAATTTTGTATACGTCCTTTGCATTTGTAAACAAATTGACATTGTGTATACTTCCAAACATTAGTACTTGCTCCGCCCATTGGGGCCGTGTAAAGCTTCGAATAAACATACACCATGTAAACAGAGATATTCTATTTAGTGGTCACTTTATTAAAAAGTAACATTTTCTCAACGAGAGTGAACGCATTCGGATCCCCGGCTTAATTCTGTGAAGTCATATGATAACAGATTCTCAAGTAAAGAAGAAGTCCTCAAGTCGCGATTTCACTGTTACCTAATAGTTCCCAAGGTTCGGTTTGTCGGTATGTTACTACTGAGAAAATGATGTTACATCCTCGACACGTAATTTAACGTGGCTTTAAAAGATGGATTAATATGTCTGATGTTTATATCATTGAAAAGCTGAAGTCTTTTTTCGTATTAGGCATTTACATACTAATGTCGTTATTTATACATTTTTAATTAAGAAATCGAAAGTTATTTCCTTCAGAAGTTGTCGCTAAGTTTTATGATACTATCTAAATCGGACAAGGTATTGATTAGGTTAGATCTTAGTGTATGACCTGGTTATGTTCAGGCTGCAGACGATTTTTTATCTCTGAGTGGGACTGACGGTTTTATGGTGAGTTTGACAGAACTAGGGAACGATACATCACCTCTGATACTATCTATAGTTTAACTATGGTCATTTACTTTTATTTTTATGGATGTCATTAACCAAACCGACATCAACCTGATACAAAATCATAAATATTTACAGGTTTACAAATCGGACATGCCAAGGAATATTTGAGGTTACGAAATTCCTTGGAGTAAGTGTTTATTGGATAAAACAAATACATATGTATGTAAAAATGTACAAACAATAAGAAGTTAAATGAACCTGAATTTTGGTCACGTTTTTTTTACAAGATTGAAATTTGGAACAAAATCTAAATAAACAAAATTAGCGATAACTTCCTTGTCCTAATGAATCTTATATACCAATGGGAAAATCAGATTTCAAAACACTACATAATTATTTTGATTGTTTTAGTAATTTTATCGAATGAAAAGAAAAAGAAACGTTTTATAGTTTCCTCGGCAAAAGCATATCTTATCTCAAAGTCAATAAAAAGAAAAAAAGATGACGGGAGTTCACCAAAGTCAATATGAAAATATGTTATCGATGACGGGAGTTCACCAAAGTCAATATGAAAATATGTTTTCGATGACGGAAGTTCACCAAAGTCAATATGAAAAGATATGTTATCAGAAATTGAGGAGACCCTTACAAGGTCAACACGAAAAAGCAGTACATTAGAAGAAACTGAGGAGACACTATCAACATATGCGAGGCTATCCGAGTCAACATGCAGACACTATCAACGGGGGCTGATACATGACAATATATTCCAGGTCGAAATAACGTAATTTAGTGGGAACGGAGGGGGCACCATCAGAGGCGACTGCAAACTTCACCATACAACTGAACATCATATAGTAAAATTCCATCAATCAAAGTCAAACATAATGACAGCGAGATTTATTCGAATTGGAAGGTAGTTATGGTTTCATGACGATGAACAGTGATATCTGACAAAATATTTGGCAATCAAAAAACAAACTACCAAAATGGCAACACAATCCTATTTCAAACTCAAATTCCATAAAACTAGGGCAAAAAATGAACAAAGGAAAGATTAACACGGAGACTCCTGAAAAAAGTACAAGGACAATGAACAAAGGAAAGATTAACACGGAGACTCCTGAAAAAGTACAAGGACAATGAACAAAGGAAAGATTAACACGGAGACTCCTGAAAAAGTACAAGGACAATGAACAAAGGAAAGATTAACACGGAGACTCCTGAAAAAGTACAAGGACAATGAACAAAGGGAAGATTAACACGGAGACTCCTGAAACAGTACAAGGACAATGAAGATAGGAAAGATTTCCACTGAGTCTCCTGAAAAAGTACAAGGACAATGAACAAAGGGAAGATTAACACGGTGACTCCTGATATAGTACATGGACAATGAACAAAGGAAAGATTAACACGGAGACTCCTGAAAAAGTACAAGGACAATGAACAAAGGGAAGATTAACACGGAGACTCCTGAAAAAGTACAAGGACAATGAACAAAGGAAAGATTAACACGGAGACTCCTGAAAAAGTACAAGGACAATGAACAAAGGGAAGATTAACACGGAGACTCCTGAAAAAGTACAAGGACAATGAACAAAGGGAAGATTAACACGGAGACTCCTGAAAAAGTACAAGGACAATGAACAAAGGAAAGATTAACACGGAGACTCCTGAAAAAGTACAAGGACAATGAACAAAGGGAAGATTAACACGGAGACTCCTGAAAAAGTACAAGGACAATGAATAAAGGGAAGATTAACACGGAGACTCCTGAAAAAGTACAAGGACAATGATCACCGACGACACTCGCCATGTAAACCTTAGTCAAGTAAATAATGCCGCGTTCTCAAATGAGGTATACAACTAAATAACTTTAGAATGGTATATATACATTTCTTTACTGTTATGTTTTGTTTTGTTTTGTTTTGTTTGTATGGACCGTTTAGCAATGTCCTCCTCTATGTTGGATCTGATGACATTCCTGAACGTTTTGCTGTCATTTCTTGAAAACGATTGCCAAGCGATATCGTTATATAACTGTATGGAAGGTTTTCTGTCAGTGTTTTACCGTCTCCTTTCCGATGTAAAATGACAAGAATACCCACGATTGAATTTGAATCATGTCAAGACTTCTCTTCCACATAATATCTGACAAAGTCATATGTTAATGACCTTTATAGGGATATAAAAAATATATAAATGTTATCAAAGGTGTGTTTTTTATGGTCGACGGATCACTTCCGTGTTTCCTTATAGAATGCTATCTTGGTGGAACGTCAGTTATACTAACAGATGATATACTTATCATGATATCAGTAGCGTATTTACGTTTTTATTGTATGTGGTAGTTTATGTTATACTTATATTCACGTGACGTTAGTAGTTATCATATACAGACTATAGTACCAGAGTCATGTCAAACATGATAACTAAGTATTTGTGAAGATGCAAAACACCCTACTTGAATTTATATTTCACACTAAACGTAAATATTTTATTTGAAGTGTTATAAGTACTATTTTAATGATATGATTGAAGAAATTAAGAAACGCAACGAAGAACATCTTAAATATCTTTTTCATGCTATCGACTGCTTTATGACGTGAATAAAGCGAAATCATGACCTTAACGTTAGGGGATACAATAAACTACAAACAACTGAATGTATTGAATGTATCACAGATGGAAAAATAAAAGATAGTGACTGGAATCTCAAATATCTAAGTGTATATAAATCGGCACGAAATGTCATAAATTTTCATACATTTTAACACCCTTGCCCTTTTACAGTGAAAAAATTGGGATGGAATTTCAAAGTGATGTTGACAAATGTTTTGTCCTTATTGGGTGTATGGTCGGTATAAAGTGTCATTAAAGCTGTATAATGATTTGAAGCTATCCATTAAAAAAATCATCTTTCACTGCTGTCAAACACAATTGAATGTAAATCATTATCAATGTTGCACATTATGAAACTGAAATATTTAAGGATAGATAGACACAATAACATCCAGAAAGTCAGTGATCGGCCGTAGGATCTAGAACATTTCACAGCACCTGGGCAGGTACAGAATTGACACCTGTTGTGGGGACCAAGTGGTGGTGAATATATACAGAATAGTCTTCATCCACTACAAATCTTGTGAACATCCTAAAATGATGAAGAGCACTGAATAGATGTCTCAGATTAAAGACCAATGTTTTGATTTTGACTTTGTAGTACTCTCAAAATATAGTAGCAACAGACCATGATAAGCAATTATATTGCCAATTTGCACAAATATTTTCAAATAATTAAATTTATATGCAATAATCAAATATCATGAATTGAATTGAGTAACACTCGTGTGTTGCACACACAATAAATATTTTTGAAAATATTAGGTTAGCTTTAAAAAAAATAATTCTTTAACAGCAGAAAAGATTATTTTTGGGGGTTCAAAGTTCTTAAGGTGACAAAATCAAATGAAGTTAGCAGTGGCCGTATTGAACTTTACATGTCCCTCAAGTATAATGTATAAACACTGAAACTAACTCGTCAACTGACATACAAATTCCTAGCTTAGAGATCTAAATGATGCTGATTGAGGCAGTTTTACGATCATCGTTGTGATCTTGTTCTCATTTGAGAACATGACTTTACTTACTTGGATTGGCAAAGATTTACATGGCGGGTGTCGTCGATAAAGCAGAAGGTGTTTACTCTTTCGGAATACATGGAATTATTTTTCTCGTAATTTTTCGTTTTGGAAATCTTTCTTTTGGTCATATTCTACCTTAATATTATTGAATTTGTGTTTAGTTTATGAAAATGTTGACAGATTGATATTTTCTTATAAAGCTTAAACAATAATTACGAGTTTTATTTGTAAAAGAGAAGATGTTTTATCAAGAGCTATGTCGATCTGAAGAAACTTAATTGCAATTTTTTGTACGAAATCCAAAATAAAGCAGCAATGAATTTTTGAAATTGTTGAAGTGAAATAATATTTTCTTATCGCATCATTAACTGTAAAGTTTGTAATTTTGTTGAAATTCTGTTTTTCACTATTTTTGACGTTAAAATAAACTCCTTAAAACTGTTACAATGAAAATAAGATTATCCAACATAAGAAGGGCCTATTTCATAATTTTTGCGATAATACATTCCGGTTTCATTCAGCTTTTGGTATAACGCGAAAATTTGAACCATCAAAATTATTTTACTGTTTTTGGATGATGCAAACTATGTATATGGTATATGTCAGTGTGTATTAAGTTTTCAGTACAACACTAATCCATAGGGCCTAATGATTCAACATTTCTTGAATAAAATTGAATAACATATATCTTTTACACTTTCAATCTTTGACAATTGACAAATTTCCATGTTCAGGGCGTTATAATGACTTACTTTATCGAGACTCGTTGATAAAGACTTCATAGCAATGCTTGAAATGTATGAAGCACTTTTATGGACCTCCTTGGAGTTGGTGGTGACGGTGGGGGCATTTTGATTTGCTCTTATTCAATAAAAGTAACCTGAAATGAATAAAAAAAAAACACAATAATCCAATGAATATTAATCTTGGCGGAACAAATCCCTCAGGAGATCCAATATCTTAACAAGAATGTGGACTGAAGAATGAAGGAGACACAACAATCCCGAATCACAAAATGGACTTAAAAATTCGGAATTGAAAGAAAAGTGAGAAACTAAATCTAGGTATACACTTGTTACATAGTGTTAATGGATTCTGGCACCTCATATGTTGTCACGGGAGAATAACTAGACATCATGCTGTATGTGTGCTTCATTGTTATGTTCTCACCAATGCATTGTTATAAACAGTGTGGCCACCTATTACTAAGTGTATATCTGATGACTAGACTGAGACTAGAAGAGACTAAACCAGCATCATAATTCCGAAATTTCACCGATAGGAACATCGAAGTCAAGATGCCGGATTAAACAAAAAAAATATGAATGAGAAAAAACATTTGAATGATCGATTGACGTGCAAACGACACGAGGCGAATTGACATGCTTAGATAGTATGTGACACATGTCTATCATATGGTATTACTTCAAAGGAATTATATCAAACAAAATCTTCTAAAAATGCATTGACCTTACGGATGTGCAAAAGGAAGATTTGGTTATCTGAATCTGTTTGGAACATTGTTATCTTGAAATATCTGTATTGTTTAGGTAAAACTAAAGTGAACCTATCACATATGTTTTGTACGACGCATAGCTTACCGCTATGTTAGAAGAAGTTTTACGATATTATCTAAACAAACTAATGCCAATGTGTACGGTTAGATACCGTTGTAATTCTGCTATCGGTACAATGTTATGTTCACATCACAAGGTCTATTACTGCAAATATTTAAGTTTCCAAAGAAAACTCTAAGTACATTAAAGGGATGGTAAGATCCCATGGTTTACTGGCCTGTGATGTGTTATTCAAAGCTTAACTTTGTAAAATAATCACCCCGAACAACACATTCTCATATTCGATTTTATGATAAAAGTTTTTAGTAACGTCGGAGATGAAATCCACATTATAACGTTTTCCTTTTACTGTGGATAGTTGTATCACTGCTTTATAATATGGTTGAAACGGGAAGGGGGTCCTTTGTTATACCTATGACGTCATGATATCAGTGCGACAACAAAAACAAACCTAAAAACCGAGCAAGATACGAGAAAATTAGCATTCACCCCGATATTGGTGATAGAGGAGGGTCTCAATCCATTTTTTTGAATAGCAAAACGTTCATATAATCCATAACATAGAAAGTTCATGAATTATAAACGATAAAAAAATCAATACAAACAAATGTACATTTTCCCAAATATCAATGTTTGTTGTTATTTTTAAAATGGTTCATTTAATAATGTGTTAAGAAAACCCTGTGCTTTTCTTATATTCTATGAGCCCACTTTTAAATGAGATATTATTCATACCTCAAAGTCGTGAGTTTATTAACATACGTATTTATGCACTATCGTTTATGATGCATTAGGATGACTGTGACGATATATGATGCATTTGAAAGTACGAAGAACCGTTACGTTTTAGCATGATGAATCTGGTACTCTATCTCAATAATTAAGGGATAGTTCAATAATAGGGGATAGTCGTGCTTTTGTTTAAGATTTACGTAACTTTACCGTTATCAATGACTTTTCCGTAATTATGAATTAGTAATTTCACGATTTATAGAGTAGATGTAAAATATAAATTGTCAACTAAGTGACTTCACTATCAACGAAAACGACAATATTAACATCGTAACAACTATTATTATACATGGTTTAACTAATTTAATCGCTTGCCACTACATTAATACTGTAGAGCCGGTAATTTTCGCGGATACAATGCTGCGCTTATTAGCGGTACATTAATCCCGAAAAGTTAAGCGATGAAATAATGAGACACGTGTGCATTCGGTGTCCTTTTACAGCCAGATCGTGAAATTTAATTCGTTGGAAAATAATTAAATTACGTGAAAATAACCACCTATACAACAGTCCAAGGAATCTAATGTCATTTTATTTGGTTTATTTTATTTACATAATGTCTTTATATAATCCAATTTCTTCACCTCATTCCTTTTCAATAACGTTTCGATTTAAGTGACAGAAGACTTAATTATAATGAACTGTATTATTAGATAAAACTTAAATAAGTTATTCTATCTTTTATGATCTCTCTTGTTGGCCTGGACAAAAGCACACAAGGGGTTTTACTGTGGGCGGAAAATGAAGTACTCGGTGAAAACCCACGTGGTCTGACAGTCGAACCTATACCTGAACTACTCAGGGAATAGGACACAGGACGTCTTTGTGGAAGGTGTATGAATAACCTCTGCCGCGTCCGACCAATATTATCCTCGTAACCACGTGTTTTACATCACGGTATCAAAAGATTTTTTCTCATTTACACTCTCGATTTTGTACTGTCCAGATTTAAATTATTATAAAAAGACCTATTAATTACCACCTCGTATCTTAAGAACAATAACAAGTGATGAAGATATATGAATTAATTTCGTATCTGAAGAACGTATTCAACACTCTAGATTCAAACTGCGAATCCATGTCATGTTGTATTTCAGATAAATCACAAGTTACAAGGACTGGTGAAATGCATTTCATAACTGAACTATTGAGCTGCTTAAAGTAAATCTAAAATACATTGTATTATTATGCATATAAAATATGTGTAATTCAGCATATTTAACTTAATTGATACTTTCTGACTTCAGGCAATATGATAATTTATCACTCACTGATAAGTAATGGATCAGCTAGTTGTAATAGGATTCCATTTACTACCGGAAATCTATATCGCTTTTTCATGTAAATGTGTTTAAAACATCGCATAATGATGATCTAATACAAACCTACACAAGTACTGTACAAATTACACACTAGAGAATATCACTTTCAATCAAATTGAAAAATTGACACTGTAGAGAGACACAATGAATTAAACTACACCATACAGACCATCAAGGACTCGCCTGTGATGCTGAGGGACAAAGGTATTGAAACGTCAGAGCCGATTCAGAGAAGTCAATATCGATATGAAGAAATACTAAACTTGAGATGACCAGTTGTATATTTTGAAGACCTGGATGCTGCATTTTGAGCTTGATACGCAGGCAATTACTCGATTGGTTTGGTATCTTAAACACCATTCTTCTGTTCGAACTGATGAGTTCAACATCCAGATAAAACAACTGAAGATAAAGCATGTCCATGCACCAACTAAAAACACAACTCTGTTGTCGAGTGAAATCAACATCCCACAGAAAACAAATGTGACAAATATTTGATCCTTTCAGCTTTCTTTTCAATATTTTAACAAAGTACCAGCAATATTATTGACAGTGTAAAGTTGACACTTTTAAATACTAACTTCACTTTCTATAAACATATGTGAATGATAGTTGATCAACCAGTATCTCTAGTGCCTGACAAAAACAATAACACACAGAAATATTTCATGACCCTGTACCACTGGATAATGACCAACAGTGGTTTACCCATATGCTATGAGAGCACAAGGAAACAGTACATGATGCAATGTACCAGGAAATTAACACATGACATAGATTGGCATGTACGCGGTCCCATAGATTGGTATGTACACGGTCCCATAGATTGGTATGTACTTTGTATCAAAGACCGGTATGTACTGAAGTATGATATAGTGATATTTAGTGATGCATATATGATAAGCATGGTCAAAGATGCACGCCTTATTAATGAAAACTGTTATGTATATTGCCCAAATGACATTGCGATTGAGGACAAGCAAAATATTATAAATGTCAGACCACAAACTGAAGGCTTCATAACGATGTTATTTAAAAACTTGCTTCAAACCGTACATAAGTGGTTTATCAAGAGCTGTCTCTTTCCTGCCAAGCTGTCGCCAGAAGAATAACATATTCTAGAGTGTCAAAATCAAGCAAATTTATAAAAGAATTTTCACTTGAATACATTAAAGTCACTTACAAAATCCAAAACTTACAATAGGATTCTCATTGTATTTTTCTTGTCCTATCAGACACCTGTTTCAGAAAAGATCAATCGAACATGAGAGAAGTCTGATTATAACAAATCACTTTAAATAAACCGGTTATAATTATCAGCTTACAAACCAAATATCAAGTTTATAAAATCAGAACTATTGATATAAAAGAATAAGTTAATCAATGATATCAAAAGATACATTAAGAATCATCATTAATTGTCCTACACATAATAAATTACGTTGATATTGAGTTTTTTTTCAACAATTCGTCTATTAGGACACGGTCGATTGATTATATAATCACAAGCAGAACAAGAGAAGAAGTAAAACTATTTGATTATTCATGGTATTGTGCAAACTTGCATAATTAAAACTAGTTCTCACACCGTGTCAGAATATATATCATATGTTAAACACACAAGGACAAGCTATTAATTATTTTCAATGCAAGGAAAATGCAGTTTTCATCTTCAACTTGCATGTAAAAAACATCAAAATACATCTCATCAATATACAAGAATGATTTAACCGAGGCTGTCAACACACAAGGACATACTATACTACAGTGTTATTATACAAGGACGGTATGTACGGAATATGTAAACCAGCAAATACCACCGACTGAATGTTTAACACTCCGGCACACAATACGCAATAATGGCACCCGCAACTATTTTGTACCATCAAAATACCAAAGTTTACAGTATACTTCACTATCGAAATAGAAATATGTTATAGTACCTATAAACAACTACAATATACTGTAAACGTTATGGCTTTTTGGATGGGGGTTAAGGTTCAAATTTTAGCGGTTTATCCACACTCATTGAATCCTTTTAAAACAAATCATACCACACTGCTTATATACACGTGCGATGCTAAAGACATAGACACATAACTATCTAAACATCAAACTGCACACACGTGAAGACATTTTACCGATTCATAAGGACCCAGTTGCATAAGAAAACACAATAAATTCACAAACGATATAAAAGCAACAGAGCAGTTACTTAAATAGAAAAAATGATTAAAAAAAATCTGAACAACATTATGAAAACAGGAAACAATCAGAAAATGATTCAAATTGACCTTTGATTTCCATTCTTTTGCTACAAGGGAAGTGACATTAACACTGTGAACGTCACATTGTATAAGGTGGTAGGACATCCAATTGTTGTCTAGAAGTAACTGTTTTCTAATCGCGAAAAATCTATGCAAACGTATCAAGCCTTCATACCTTTTCACCGGTTGCTATAGTTCCTTCTCCTCGAATTCTAGAGCATTGATATATTCCGACGTCTTTTTCACAAAGACGTCCTGGCAGGGATTTCCTTTGCACGTTACCCAACACGTCGCCTAATCTTGTTTGTGTATTCTGGCAGGTAATCCCACCTTCATCTCACAAAATCAATTTCATGTCACCAAGTTCCCACCCGTATATAGTATTACCTGGTATCGTAAAGTACACAACTTACATCCTATTTATCACAAAATTAAATCACTTAAAGTATACAACGACTATAGCTACCCTTATCTCCGCTTAAAATAGGTCGACTTATTCCTCTTTAAAAAGACATATCTTCCTCGGTACAAATGAAGCATCCGACTCCACATTTAAGACATGTCACAGCTTATCAGTTGAATGTTGTACAATGATTTGTAAAATTTCTGAGATTAATTCTGGCGTGTTAAGGGTGTGGAGTGAAAAAGTATGTGTGGGAGGTGCTATATAGGAACGCCCTGTACATTACACCTTATCTGATGTGTTTAAGGCATGTATGTTAATGACAAACGTTTTACAAATTATATACCAAGATTGTATAAGTCATTGCATATTCAGGACAGGTTTTATTGTACATCACAAAGAAATCCCCCCCCCCCCAAAAAAAAAAAAAAAAAAACAAAAATTAAAACTTACCTGATTTGTAACAATCCAATTCTCCTAGTATTCAATAAAATATAAATAGTTTCAACTCTTCTCAATTAATACCAGCCACCTAGACTAATTAGGTCAACTTAATCAACTTGAAAAAAATGTACAGATAACATATCAGCATAATCTGTAAGGAACTGCGCATATCCAGTCAAGAAAAATATTCTTTCCTGTTCCTTTAAGAAAGTTTTAGACACTTTTTCAGTAGCCTAAGAAAAGAAAAGGAGAGGAAAACTCACAATTAGTCTCACACTTTCCACGATCAGGTCCAGCAAGGTTGACTGATTAACTGGTAATGATGGTCCCCGGCACACCTGTTTGAGAGTAAGACAGGGTTATGTGTGTATAAACGGTGCGCATTCCTACAATATAGCGCGCGATCAGCTCGTAGTGCGATCACCTTGACGATCGATAATTTACCTATTTATATTCTGAGTGAACGGTTTTCTCACAAATATGTAGATATGTTACGCCTGAAATCCTTTTATTTTCATTTCCTCCACTTACTTTCGCTACGGGAGTTAACATAGTCATTCACACTCTCAATTGTACCATGCTTTAACATAAAGAGATATATCATCTCGACGCTCAATAGGAACACGATGAATAACGAAGAAGCCATGCAAGATACATGCTTTGGATCTGGTACACAAGTTGAATATATGCCTTTTCTTACTGTAGATGCAGGATTGCAAGATCAAAGGATGGTGTGTACTTTAAATCCGAATTTTGCAACCGAACGCTATAATACTTTTTCCATTTAAAAATTCAGTCCATTTTCGATTACATTATCAGAGATTATAAAAGTGTTAGGAATGACACAAGAGATACACAAGTGAAAAGCGCCTTCTAAACCATACAGTAGAGTCATAAAAGGAATTAAACCAATATTTCGCCTTTCTCTGACTCGTCAGAAGAACATGCAAAACGGTTGGCATGAACGTCACAAACACGAAAAATCAAGAACTTTTATAATTTTCACAATTTGATGAGATTTAAAAAGAACGTGAAGAACATCTGTTGAATCTGAACTGTGACACTATTCGAATGAATTAAACGTGGCAAGAAGGTAATGTGGACTGAATGTCCATCAGCAGTGTCCATCACTGGTAACTCGAAGATCATTATGTTGTCGTGTTGGTATTTTCATAATGTTTAATGTACAAGAGACACGCATAATTAGAATAGGTGTAGAATATACCGTATGAAGAATTTGATCGTACCTTACATTTACTTCGTTTAGCTAGAACTACTCGTCGGTGATGCTACGGTCTGAAATATTTAAGACTATCAATTGTTTCATATGCTCGATATCATATCATATGTACATATTTTTAACTGACAACCATATCAAAAAATATGTCAAACTGTATATACCACTATTCAGTCACATACCAGTGGTGAACAAAATGCTTCTCTGTATATCAAACCACACACCATACTCTCAGATTATATGTTGTTCATGTTTCAATTGATACTGATGAAGAGTTAAGTGTTGTTCAATATTTACTTGTATTATCGTTTTAATGTGGAATCGATGGATCATGAAACTGATTTCTTCTAGGATATACAAACCCACGTAGATAAAAATTTAACTTTTACTATCACAATGACAATGTAAAATTCCTTTTTATTTATTCATTAATTCAATAACGTATCGAGTCATCCACTAATTGGGTCGTTAATTCACTTGTTCATTCTTTAATGGGTTCTTTATTCATGTATCTATTACTTGTTCATTAACTGATTCACGTTTTAGTTGATTTATGAATCATTGATTTCTTGCTGTGTTGTTTCACTATTTAGATTTACAAAATCACAACATCAACTTGTTCTTAAAGTGAATATGAGATTTACAAGCATTGTGTTGGAAACATGTACGTTCAAAACAACAAATGCATCAAAAATGTTCATTAAAAGAATATTTTTCCTAAAATCAATTCAGCAGTCAAAATGATGAGTATTTACTGTGTATGTTTACATTGTAAATGTATCATTCCAAGTTAATACCAAATGCTTGCTATTTGTTTTCAATTAGATTAAGAATTTTGTCTAACATTGAAAGGGAACGTGGGATAAGTCCCACCCACAATATATAAACCACGCCCCATTTTCCATTAAAGCATTATACATGGACCAGGTGTTCATAACTTGAAATCTTTCATAAATCATTAATGTAAATTTTCCAACTTCGTGTTATAGATAATTGAAAAAATTCTTTATAATTCTTTGAAATATTAAATCGCCATTGATGAAGATTTATCATATTAAATACGTTTGATCCAATTAATACGATAGATTATTGAAACTAACTTAGATAATGAGTAACAAGATCCAGGCTCTTTACTTAATCCCATCAATGTTACAAATCAATATCATATCTACAAAATATCCCCTACCACTCAGAGAGCATATTAAAGAATTGTCTAAACATTTACAGTTTAATCGAAAGTCACCCTCCGCAATTTGATGCTCTATTTTACATTTTTATCCATATTTTTATATCTTCGTTTTGTTTACAAGACGTGTTTTTCTACCGTCTACCTCTTATTACCCGCAAGTGTTCTGCTATTTGGTATTCTGAAAGTTAATTTCTCATCCATATCTTAACAACAACAACAACAGATCATCTACCTTATATCTTGTGATTTGCAACAGAAATTCAAATAATATTGATTTTAAAACTATGACCTACAAGCAAAAGACGATTAAATTTATAATAAATTTGGTTTGAACATTTGCACAAAATAATGTTGTATGGTACAAATTCCAAAAGTAATACTGTTAGCTACAAGAATTAAGAATTCTTTATGTAGTGTCATGCTAGTAGTATCCGGTTATTTCACAACAAATCGTGATGAATGTAGAGACAAAGTCCGCGGATTTAGCGGAAGTTCCCGGCGGGACAAGCATCGGTCAAATAGTGTGAAGATGATTCTAAGTGACAGAAGAGTTATATCTAAGGTACTCAATATAACCATAAGGTGTAGCGGTCGAAACATCTGGGCCCAGATTGGTATAAACAGCAGTGTTAGGTCGTTAAGGGAGATAAACCATTATTAAAGTCTAGCCTATAATTCGATGTTCCAAAGAGATTATTAAGATGGTCATTGGTTTGGAGGAAGTGGGAGAGAGAGATCTTATAAGAACAGGTAACATAGACCTGGCTTAAACCCTCAATTTTAAATCTTAGCAATGATTTGTTATCTTAAACATCTGAAAGTAATATTACTGGCAATGCCTATTAAACATACCCACAAGAGCTTAAGATCAAGAATACACCATACTCTTCTACAACATACATCTTGTAGACCCTGTCTTATTCTCCTTGTACTTTTTCAGTAGTCTCTAATTCTTTATTTTGTTCTTTCAAACATATTTTACTCTAATGGCACGAAGGTTTAAATTTCCCTACAGCGAAAGTTTCCATTTGTATCCAGTAACAGTTTCAGTATTCGAGGACTTACTCCAAACATCCTTATTGAAATAATCAAAGCGTGTCGGCATTTCACGAAAGCAATTACGACACACGATTTCGACAAATACATATCATATAGATAAAGACTGCGAAATCAGTACAATGCTTGTTTGTATTCTATTGTTACTGTGGGTATGAATCTTACATATTGTTCATAAGATGCATTTTGGATATAAAATTCTACACAGTGTGCTGATATTTCACATTGTTAAGACTATCCTTTCAGACAATAATGCTTTGCATAATGGAATAAACCATGCTATGTACAATCAGATTCTACAATTCTAACTTCAAATTCTCGCAAAAGGTTTTATCTAAATAACATGATACTTTCATATACATCTATTATATGAGTTGATATTTTAACCACCAATTTACATAAAATAAAAGTTATGCTGAAAGAAATATCCATTTAGCTTCCTTCAACAGACTTTTTTCAACCCTTATAAGACCTATCTGTTCAATATAATGCCGCACTTATCCATTTCTTGGGTCATATCTCACACACAGATCAACGTCTTTATACCTACAAAAGTGCAGTAATAATAGATATACCGATCGATCTTTGACCTGTAGACATCATGACCTCTACATACGAGGACTTGTCAACAGGATGCAGAGGGACTTCGGATTGCAAAACAAATGTTTGCTGTCTACTTCACTGTCAGTGTTCACCGTAAAAAGGATATTTATGACAAAAAAGGTTTAATGGAAGATCCCCTCGCCAAATGAAATAGTAGGATTACAAATCCGAACATACAAAAGCATTAATCATGTAGGTTGTAGCACCGACCTTCTTGAAGGTCGTAAGGCCGGATTTGGTTTCTTTGCAAATCTTTTTCAAGTTTATACCCTCTCATGAATATTTGTTAAACAAGGCTAAACAAGTGCAGTATTTTTCTACAGATCTTTAGTACATCCACCTTTTTGAAATACCTAGCAATGTGAAGGATACTCTAAGTACCGACAGGATAACTTTGACAGATTTATCATGTTCAAAGTCCCTTCTTTAAATTGTATCTTCAATAAAAGGTGCACAGTACAGGTGCAAAACAATCTTGTTGCTAAAAATTGAAATTTAAATGGAAGAAATACGAGATTGTGTAGTCTGAATACCCTTTTCACTGGCATTATAAACCATCTGAATGAATTAAACTCCCACTTGTACGGGTTGATTAAATCTAAATGTTTATATTATTGTAGGTCATTTTTAAATATTCTAATATGCTTATATCAACAAATGTATTTGAAAAGATTAGCTCCTTTATATACAATTCAGTCAGCAAATGTCGTGATGACTACAAGAATGGGGAACAATGTTGGATTGGGTGTAACCTGCTTTAAAAAATCGTTTGGATCAAAATATCATTATCTATTGTAATATTTTGATATTTCTCCTGAATGGCTATCGGGTTACTTTGATACGCAATCACACCCACATCGCCACTTGTCATTGAGTACCTTCAACTTAGCAAGCCGTAACTAAGACGTCATTTGAAGCAATAAAATATTATTAACTAAGGGGGTTCCAGAAAATTTCAATTTCAATAATATTTGTTTTGTCGATTCAAAATCAAGTAATGGATAAACATTTGTTATTGCAGCCACCGTCCCGCGCTTAAGTGAGATTTTCTGTTTCTTTACGCTGTCATTATTTATTATATTAAGTAATCTCCTTGCACAAACTGAGTAAGATTTAAACGCATTTCAGATTTTAAAAAATCAGAAAAAAACGAATATAATAGCAATGGTAAAGATAAGAATGCGGTTTACCTGTCACGAAGAAATTATATCCGAATATCATAATCATAATATAAATATGTGGTTATCATTTACGCTGCAATAGAAATGTCACTGAAAACGACCTTGTCGCGAAAACAAGAATACCGATAACACAGTAGGAGTACCAGTAAACATGGGAAAGTCTTATCAATTAATAGCATAAATTGACGTAATTTAGCAATTTAAGACGTGTTATCGTCTTCTCGAATATAAATTTGAGATAGAATATGCCAGTAATCACAACACGTTTAGAAATTATCAAAAAGGTGTCCTGCGTGGGATATCATGATTTATCACATAATCGGGATGATTTTTTTTTTTTTTTTTTTGACACAACAATATCGCTGCCTTATTTTGAATTTGACACCCATATTTTGATTCTCAAAATGTATCTTAGCTATCTGGTAAAAGATCATTTTATATGAAAGTTTCTTAAACTCTCTCTCTCTCTCTCAAATGTACAATTTAAGTACAAATAAAGAGTAGAAAGATTGGGAAAGAACTTTTTCACTATATTAAGAGTATAAACAATACATTTGTGTGCAGTCAAACTTCAAATACAAAACAAAAAAAGCAAATATTACTGGAGATTCAAAATGATATTAAGCGAGATTTGGCTAATATGTAAATAAAATGATTAATTGGATTGTCGTCAAACTTCAATAAGTGGCGACAAATGTATGATTTATAGACAAACTAACATTAAGTGTGAAATGGTTAAGCCCCATTATTAATTATAAACAATTCATTGGTGTCTCGCCAAACTTCAAATACAAAAAATGCAAAAATTATGAACGATTCAAAATAGCATTTATAGACAAACTAACATTTAGCGTGAAGTAATTAAGTCATATTCCAAATACAAAAAAAATGCAAAAATTATAAACGATTCAAAACAGCATTTATAGACAAACTAATATTTAGCGTGAAGTGATTAAGACAAATTCCATGATTCATTTATGATGCACTGGCTAATATAAATACCACGGAATTTACATACAACACTATATTTAAGTACATGTGATGATTTACAAAGAGACATCCATATACCTTGCCTGAGGCATCTCAAACGTAAGACACCTAAAATTGTGGTCGAGTTTTCACACGTTCATGTCGAAATGTTTTGCGATCATATTGATGTTTAATTCATGAAAAACTTTTGTTGAAGATGCAAATTCCGACTGCAATTACAATATTAACATTTTATCTAAGGGAGATGGCAAAATACATTTACGCAACACTGAGAATAAATTCCATATAGCGTATCTGATGGTTCACAACCTTTAATGATCAAAAACAGGTTTACAGGCTATAATCATGACCTTACTATAGTAACAGCCTTGCTTTATTTATGACCTTGCTATGATTATACTGCCAAGGTACTTGTTTTTGGCGATTTATTTCATCCTCAAAATTAGCGAAAAAGGACCCCCTCGAAAATTACAGTCTTTGCTGTATACGATATCTGTCATTTCACATTTTGAAATCGCTAGAACATAAATGTCACAGCTCCTGGATAATTAATTTCAAATGATTTGTTCATTGGAAAATCCTCTGTACTCTTATCTGAAATAAAGTCTTGACTTAAAAAATTGTCTGCCCTGATTGACTCCCACATAAGACTTTTACTGACCTCACATAACATCAAATATCATTATGATGCATTTCTCGGAATGTGTACAAATTAGGTTTCAAGTTATAAATATGATATATTGTTTCAGTTAATAAACAATAAAAATCACTCTCAAAGAGATAAGTAACTAGTGACGTCAAAACCCGCCTATTATTTTGTCTGTCTTTGTAGTTGCTGTGATGTAATCACGATTTATATAAACGTTTGAGGATATGACGTATTGACATTTATTGCTAAATAAATTGATTTATGTATTTCATTGCAATTTTGTAAACTGTTTTATGTGTCTTTAACATCAAATTTTAATAGTTTGTGAATTCAAATGACGCATGTCGACAGATGATACATACATATTAGTGTATCTATTGATAAGCATCACTGTAAATGATTTCCTCCCAATATATCACAATAGGACAGGAATTCTCCTTTATTAATGAATATAAGGCAATGGATATTTACATAAGTATTTCAAACAGTTAAAATTAATCTTTGATAGAGATGGATAGAAGATAAGGGTCGGGATACATGATACCAACAGCAACGGAAATGTTTATGATAGCAATGAAAATGTTTACAGTAGCAATCGGAATGTTTACAATAGCAATGGGAATGTTTATAATAGCAATCGGAATGTTTACAATAGCAATGGAAATGTTTACAATAGCAGTGGGAATGTTTACAATAGCAATTGGAATGTTCACTATAGCAATGGGAATGTTTACAATAGCAATGGGAATGTTTATAATAGCAATGGGAATGTTTACAATAGCAGTGGGAATGTTTACAATAGCAATGTGAATGTTTACTATAGAAATGGGAATGTTTACTACAGCAATGGGACTGTTTACTATAGCAATAGAAATGGTTATAATAGCAACGGGAATGTTAACAAGGACAAATCATACTTATCTCACCGATGAGAATTGAACAGCATGTATGTACAGTTAAAAGAATTTTGCAAGGACAAAATGTCCTCTGCTGTCGTTTTTCTTCGGAACACAAAGAATTACCAAAATCGTAATATAAACAAAAAAATAATGAAATAACGACAAAACTTGAAATAATGACAAAACTTGAAATAATGGCAAAACTTGAAATAACGACAAAACTTGAAATAATGACAAAACGTACATAGTTTTAAAATGTAACGGGGATAAAGACCACATAGTTAGGAATGACAAGCTTTTTTCGCTTCATTCATGGTCATTTTTGGTCAATTCGAGTAAGTAATGTCATGTTCCCAAAAGAGAACAAGGTCTGCAAAATTGAAATAAACATAGAACTGTAGACTTAGAAACCAATTAACCGTTCAAAAAAAGGATTGTATTACAGAAAATGTTACAGAAGAATACGTGTCAACTTTGAAAGCTACGATACCCTCCACTACAAGTAAACCTACCGTCTAAATAATGTGAACCCATATGGAATTACAGGTAACTACAACTACCTTATACATTATACTCTCTGAAGTGCATAAACTACCTAATATCGAAAGTGAAGCGTTTAAAATACATAAACGTCGCCTTATTGCGTTTCGTATCAAGTTTTAATTTCAAGAATTCAATATGTATATTAATCAACTAGCTGTAATACAAATTGACATGTTGCTATAAAAGAATGTGCAGTCTATGTCAATCACTCTTAACTTCAGCCAGTAACAAGTAATGAAAGGAATCCCTTTGTTGTATGCTTAACAATTTATTCTACAGATACAAATGTATTGATACCTAATATGACCACCGGCTTATGATCTGTTGATATATCAATTGAGTTCATATTTATATTGAGAACATGTAATGACACCCATATCGTTATTGGGCATATCATTATTGGGCTAGAGAACTCTCCATTTACAGGAATCGATCTTTCGATCAATTAAAGCTCGCCTCCTCGGTTTCAAACTTTTGATAATTAACATCAATGATGAGTCCTAGAAGGACGAAACAACTGTATGATACATTTTAATTCTTATCTGGCTCTCCTATATCTAATTCCAAATTGTATTGACAAGTGCTAGTCACTTATTTTGTCTTTTGTACAATCTTCACGGGCAAGTAACAGTGTATAGATCGATAACTCATTATAATTAAGTACACATTAGTACTAAAGGCATGTAATCACATGTCTGGTGTTAACAAGTACAAAACACAAAAACCATGCAACGCCTAACCCCGAAATGATAAATGGATTCCTGCCAAGTTACTATTTATAGCCTGCGGTGATATGAACTGTCAATTACCGTTTGATGAGGTGCGGTATACAGGTGTAAGTCCTTCATCTATAGAATACCAATACTATTGTAGCATCATTGTAGATGTTGTAGTGATATGTCATTTTTACAGGAACGTGTTGATGATATAGCGTAGACGTTTACTCTTACAGCTGTTGGTATGAGAGGAAAGTAATGTTTAAGGAACAGAAATACGACTTACCATTAAATGTCCAGGTGGAAGTGATAAACATACTCGTGATATAACACCTAGTGGTAAGCCAATTGCAACTAGTTTTGATCTTCGCTGCATTCAATAAAGCCATTTAGAAGAAATACAGTAATATGATTTTGATAAATAGAAAACTTTTGTATCGTGAACATTATGCTACTTACTTTTTCAAATTCACAAACATTTGACATAGATTTATTGTCAATGACATTTCATTAGTGCTGGTTTACGAAAAAAAATATCTTCAATCGAATTTGCCCTTCAAAAACAATAGCTTAGGCAATGTTATGCACGAATCTCGAAATAATTATTTTATAGTGACAGTAATAATGCTGGATTAGCATATCTAATTTATCCTCCGAACGTAAGAGATTTGACAATATACAGCTGTACCTGATCCTATGGTGTTTGTGGTAATCAAAAATGTGTTGATTAAGAAAGTAAAAATCCTGACATCAAAGGACTGAAGGATTGAAACCAAAACATAAATAAATATCACCGTTTTATGTGAATTAAGAAGTATATGATACATTATAGAAAAAAAATTAAAAGGCATAATATTTTATCTTTGGCTTCAACCTTGTTTCAATGCTGACGAATAGTGGAACGGTTAAGAACAAACACACTTGCATTTGAGCCATTCAATATTGAAACTTAATGTATCTGGTGAACCATGGCGTTATAGTATCTTCCTATCTGAGTTTTGACAACTAAATCTGAATCTTCTTTAGTTGTTGTATTATAGTGATATATTATAATATTGAAACATTTTGTATCATTGATTTAAATATGATTTTATATTACAGCTGTACATAATTACTGCTTTGACTTTGCGAATGTACGTCAAACGGAGTTGTTTTCACATTTATCATGATTATGATGTTATTTGACATATTGCGAAAGTTTAATTATATGAAATATTTATTAATTGTAACCCTCCAATTTGATATCGGTTTTACCATTGAGCCTTATATTGTTTTTGCTGGGTTTTTTTCCAGTAGCATATTAATGATATTGAAGACTGTATATATTAACTCGTCAGTGATACGTAGGGCCTAAAAACTTAAACCGAGGAGGAGAGGAAAATCGATACAGTAACTGCAGCTGACAACAAAATAAATCCTGATACTATTGTGCACAACACCTTTAACTTTAATTTAAAGATTGACAAGTTTGGTGTCAATGTCACGTTGGTTTACCATAGTACACACTCGATATCACTGACCAACAAATGGAATGCAATTGTCAATGGATTTGTAACTAGCAGTCAAGATCGTATATTTCAAGTAGTTTTGATTGAGTATAACAAGCAAATTTCAACCGCCGTCATATTCATAATACCACATGCGGTATATTATCAGGGGAATTCATTTATTTTCAATCATTTTCTACTTCTTAACATTTCAATAAAGAGGAACTCGTAGAAATGCCCGTTAGAAAATATGTGAGTTATAACACTTGTATGTCCTTCCTTTCCTAATGAGCATATCTGTTCCTTTAAGCTCAGACCGTTAGAAATATTTGCAAGTTTAGAGATTTAACTCTGTATGCTGTTATTCATCTACAGTATCATATCAGAGATGTAGAAATACGTTATTTCAATGCGAATTCAAATAGCATTCTAATTACATAACTCAATAACGTGAATTCTGCAAAATATTTTAAATGAAGGTTATTAAAGTCGATTATCGACATCAGCAAGAAACAATTTTGACTGTTTGTGTTTGTTTACATGGTGCATTGATCTGGTCGTATAACTTGAAAATATCAACAAAATTCCTGAAGAAAAAAACGATGACGAAATGTATAATCGTTCTATTTATTAATGAAATTCCAAACTTAAATTCTGGTGAATATTTTTTGCTTTTGTTCTACTGATATAACACTGCTTCCGCACACAAACCTTACCCCCTGTAGAAACTTTCTTCCATTGTTGTGACCCCGAATCCAACTCCAAACCTCATCGACCTCTCGATCACATCAATCAATCAGGACTTCCTCAACACTCCACAGAATTAAACCTTAATGTTTGATTGGACAAAGTTATAACGGGTGTCTTATCTAGTGAAGTGGGTATCAAGTAAGAAGTGTAAATCAAATTGATACACGAGTTATGTGAAGTACCTTAATGATAATCTGGGGTCAGACAGCGGACGTGGGACATAGCTTTGTTATACATGGGGTACAAAATTTTATAGCTGTTTCACCCTCTTCTCTTCGTTTTACTGCAAGTTCGGCGTAAACTTGTGTGTTAAAACAAACACGACGAAGATTTATTATACAATACCCATACAACACACACATACAACTTTTTAATTTTCAACCCTATCAAGTAATTTATGCAAAGGAGTACATGATATTTGAAGCGCTTAAATTCGATTTCAAAATTGTCTGAATAGACGTAGATGTCTTTTAAAATGAACGATTTTCCGACTTTACAAAAAAGTTATTAAGCAAAGTGCGTTTCGTTTTAAATAAACTTTTAATTGTTCCAATTTTTGAAACTTTTAACACAATGCTGATTCTAGATTGCATATAACTGAATAATATCGGAATGCTGATAATATTAGGTATACTTCTTTTGAATTTCGAAATTGCAAACTAGATATGAAATAAAAAAAATAAGTACTAGAAAAGATGAGTTATACCACTGTGTGAACGCGTACTAATATCAACGTAAATCTAATAAAGACAAATATGTAGAAATCATAAAAGGTATAACCTTACCTGTCTGATGCAGCAACTTTTACGTCAGTCATAAACCGATTTAATAACTTCTCGTAGTTCACACAGAGATAAGGTTATTTGACCATTTGTCACACTCCATGTACATCAGTCCCACATCAATGTTTCTTGGTCAGAATTCTACACACAGTTTTTCATATATAATCAGTGTTGCACACTCTTGATGACCATCATTTCAGGGTCAGTAATGGTCCTTTTTGCCTTGCACGGAATTGGTCAATTTTCCAGTTTAACACCGATTTCAACGGTCAGTGTTTCAGATTCCACACATCTTGTCATTAAGATGACCACTGCCTTTTATTCAGTGTGTAATGAAATGTGCCAGTAATCCTTGGTTACTCTTTAAAGCACACTTTTGAATCGTCAGTGGTCACAGTTAACGTAGTATTGAACACTCTATCAGTATCATCGTCTCTGGTGTTGTAATGTGCGCTGTTTCATAGTCACGGTATCCTGTTAAGTAAATATCTTTCTTTTATAACTTATATTAACGAAAAAAGTACAGTATTAATTAAATAAGCAGTTTTGTAATTTGCGAAATTTTAAAGACAAAGAATGTTCTAACGTCTTTTTCAAAATACATATCCTTTTCCACCTGATTTTCTCTACTTCGAACAGGTCAATTGGCGTTATCCATCCAGACATCTAAACTGAGACGTTCGCCTGTTGCTCATTACATGACTGATTGTTTGTATTTGTGACTAATTTACATACGTTGAAAGGTGAAATAAATATAACCCATAACACTAACACATCTATGTAAATAAAGCAAGAGTATTATAATATTTTACATGTACAAACCTTAAAATACACTAACATCGACATGGCTCCTTGTCAAACTCGTCCGTCAGGTGATAAATCGCTTTACCTGGCCTTTATTAAATCTATACAAGGTACGCATGAGCTTCAGTTGTTCTATGGCCTCAAATATTTCACAGAGATATACAAAAGGAGGGAGGAATTTATCACAAAGTTTTGCAGCAATAGATTTAGAAGTTTGATTCAAAACAGATACATTTCATTTATGTTATTGGTAATTCGCTATACTTTTCAACATTCATTCTGTTAATAAACTAGTAATTAATTCTTATGAAAGTAATATATTAATTTGTACTTGAAAACTGATTTCTGTGTCATTCACACGTTGAAATATTTCTGACAATGATTTTAAGTTCTTACAAGTTCAGACTGACATTTAAAGAACACGTCTTGGATGAATACTTACTCTGTATGCTACGGTGACCTGCCTCTGTGTCGGGAGCAACTCCACAATGACATAGATTGGCAGGCCGGCCACACGTGGCCTCGTGCACGGTTACATATTGCTGGGGACGTCTGGAGACTGTTCAGGTTTTAATAAAGATGTTGTTTAATTGAAAGCTGTTCACTCACGACTTTAATTAAGATGTTGTTTAATTGAAAGCTATTCAGTCACGGCTTTAATTAAGATGTTGTTTAATTGAAAGCCGTTCTGTCGCGGCTTTAATTAAGACGTTGTTTAATTGAAAGCTGTTCAGTCACGGCTTTAATAAAGACGTTTAATTGAAAGCTGTTCAGTCACGGCTTTAATAAAGATGTTGTTTAATTGAAAGCTGTTCAGTCAAGGCTTTAATAAAGACGTTGTTTAAATGAAGGCTGTTCAGTCACGGCTTTAATAAAGATGCTTTTTAATTGAAGGCTGTTTAGTCACGGCTTAAATAAAAACGTTGTTTAATTGAAGACTGTTCAGTCACAGCTTTAATAAAGACGTTGTCCAGTCGTGGGTTTAAATGAAGGCTTTTCTATCACGGTTTTAATGTAAATGTTGTCCAATTGTCACAGTTTTAATAAAGACGTTGTCCAGTTATGGGTTTAATTGAAGGCTGTTCTGTCACGGTATTAATTTATATGCTATCCAGTCGTGGGTTCAACTGAAGGCTGTTCTGTCACGGTATTAATTTATATGTTGTCCAGTCGTGGGTTTAATTGAAGGCTGTTCTGTCACGGTATTAATTTATATGTTGTCCAGTCCTGGGTTTAATTGAAGGCTGTTCTGTCACGGTATTAATTTATATGTTGTCCAGTCCTGGGTTTAATTGAAGGCTGTTCTGTCACGGTATTAATTTATATGTTGTCTAGTCGTGGGTTTAATTGAAGGCTGTTCTGTCACGGTATTAATTCATATGTTGTCCAGTTGTAGGTTTAATTGAAGGCTGTTCTGTCACGGTATTAATTCATATGTTGTCTAGTCGTGGGTTTAATTGAAGACTGTTCTGTCACGGTATTAATTCATATGTTGTCTAGTCGTGGGTTTAATTGAAGGCTGTTCTGTCACGGTATTAATTCATATGTTGTCCAGTCGTGGGTTTAATTGAAGGCTGTTCTGTCACGGTATTAATTTATATGTTGTCCAGTCCTGGGTTTAATTGAAGGCTGTTCTGTCACGGTATTAATTCATATGTTGTCTAGTCGTGGGTTTAATTGAAGGCTGTTCTGTCTCGGTATCAATGTAAATGTTGTCCACCTATGGCTTTAAAGAAGGTGATTTTCCGCCCAAGTTTCAAAATGTCTGACTGTTCTGTATCTTTTGAAGAATTCTTTCTGATGACTTTTAAAACTATTGTTAGCATCAAATTATCTCTCCTATGGTCAGTTTGGACAGGCAAAATTGGTGGGAATATTTCCCACCAAACCGTCTAGCTATAGCACATCGGGAAATCCTGAACTGAAAGGTCATGGATCATAGATTTCATGCAGAGTATTGGGTAGATACACAAGTGTGTGTACTGTTCACTAAACTTTCTGTTTGGGTTACAATTTAAATATTTTTGAGTTTATTTCATTCTGTTATGCTTACAACAACGCAAACCTGTTAAGACGCAATCAGGGCGAAAGTTTGTAAATCGATCTAGCTAAATCTATAAAGAATTTTCACAAATTGAATATTATATATTTATTTAAATTGTAAATTGAGGTTTACTATTTCCATAAGGACAGAAACAGGGGATTTTGTACAGTTTTGTTCCAAAACATTCCATGAAATCCATTTAGACCCCTTTAAGCGAAGCTTTTGATATGAGTAATGTTAAGCAATAATAAATATACAGACGCTGTTCATCCTTGTTTGTAATTAAGACATTGTTCATTCATCGTCTTAATACTATACCATAAGATATCGTTCAGCTAATCCTATTGGCCTGGAGATAAATATGAACATTATTCAAGTAACACCATTCTACTTAAACTTACTTTAAACTTTAATAAATCACTTTTGTTGGCCCGGATTGCAATCGAGGGATTGTTTTGAAGGAAACCGGAGTACCCGGAAAAACCACACGTAGTTGAATAGGTGACCTTATACCTTTTCATGTCCGCTGAGGGATCGAACCACGGACGTCAAGGTCAAAAGCGAGAGTGTAACCAGTATGCCACTGACCAGAATGAAGACGACTGTATGCAGATTGAACTTAATGCTAGTGACTGTCTTCATGAAAAACCAGCCTGACATGAAGCAACTGAACTCAAGAGCCGATCATTTCAACATCGGCATCCAATGTCACCTTGTGTGATTCCTACTGGGCATCCAGTGTCACCTTGTGTGATTCCTACTGGGCATCCAGTTTCACCTTGTGTGATTCCTACTCGCTAACATTCTCATATCATTTTGAGTAAAATAAGTAAGCTCTTACATATTGAGAACGGAATGTACATAGAAAATATTTTTTCAACTTTCAATAAAATCTATAGGATAGGTCAAGTGGGGTTAAATGCATCAACACACATATATCATGATTTGTTTTATTTCCATTTTTAATTTAAGATGTACACAAGTGAATAACACCTGTTAATAAAATTAAAATAAGATATAGTTTAGCCAAACGATGAATTAAACATCATCATACAATTGTTTCGTCCTTCTGACTCATCAGCGATGCTCAGTGCTTTTATCTTAAACCTCGCGGGCGACTGAGAAAAAATCCAAAGTGATCGAAAGAATTGTTCGAATTAAGACAGGAAGGTTCACTATAATTTAGTAATACTTTTGTAATGTTCACATATCTGATGATTTTAGAGGGACAACAAATACATCTTGTACATGTGTATAATATCAACCATGCCACTATGCGAATGAATAATAGATACACCGTTATGTGTACCAGTTAAAGCACATGTTTCAAAATTCATTAGCTTCCAAATTTAATTCAAGATAAATATTTACCGTCAATAAATCAGCTGAGATGTGCCATTATGTTCACCAGTAACTCTCTGAAGCCTTTCTCTGTAATCATACACTGACCTTTCCTGTTTCCTGAAAGGAAGCTTAATGCCTGGGACTTGTGCGACTCATTACGTCAAAAACTTCTAATGAATACAATACACAATGGCTATTGGTTTTCGGTCAAATAATTTATAGTGAGATGAAATATAACTGCAGCACAGGTGAATCTCACTCATGTTTAAAGTGAAGGAGGAGATGATTGGAATGTAAATGAAATTTTCTTGGTGGTATGTCTATATTACAACAATAAGACTTATGAAACGTTCACCACCTGGTTGAATTATACCTATATAGATCACAAAAATCGTTCGTCTAAGTGATCTCGTTGAGAAATTTCCTATTTCTTTGTGTGAAATGAAGCTAGCCTGTACAAAACTTCCTAGTTTTCAATACAGATTTATGATTAGACACACCACAACCAGATGATAGATTATACTACATTATTCTACGTTTCATTATTTTTCATTATTATTATCTGGGAAAAGATTGGTCCTAAAGAATGACCGAGTTTCTCGAGTTTCCCCATTGACAACTTCTTTGTTAAGTCTGGTGTTAATATCTTCCAACCAATTATTGGCACACTTTGAACTAACTGCGTCCCTGTGTCGGGTGACTTGTTTTTGTCTTCATACGAGGCTGGATTTATCGAAGAGATTATCAAAACAGGTCATACATAAAGACCTTGCATAGTTGGTTTCACTTTCACTTTCAGAATATACGATGACCGCTTGTCTTTAAATAACAAGGAATTTATTGACCATTTCTATCTTATATACCAATCAGATTTTTTACATCTCGATCTGTTTCTGCAATGAAGCTGACATGGACAGCTTTCCACCAATCTGTATGATATGAAGCTGTGCGATATGAAGCTTGACGTGTTTGATGTTCGTCAGTTTGTTCGGTGGATCTGTTGTTGTATCCCTTGTTCTCGTTTGAGAACGTGACATTACTTACTTGGATTGACCAAGGTTTAAATGGCGTGTGTCTTGGATGAAGTATAAGACGCTTACTCTTCCGGAACACCTGGTCTTATTCTTTCTGTACCTTTTCAGGAGTTTTAATGAAAATTTTTCTTTCGCTCATATGTTGTCCTTGTTTCATTGAATTTGAGTATGGATTTTGATTATTTTAAATGTTGGTTACTTTTTGTTGTTTATTGTAGAAAGGACACACAGGCGACTAGCCTCTTCCACTACAAATCCAGAATTAGAAACAGTAGAACCAGATTAATTAATTAATCTGCAGCATACAGACTGTTGTTTCGTCCTTCTCGGACTAGTCAGTGATGCTGACAGCGAAATGTTTGAAACCTAGGATACTGGTGAGGAAAACAAAAATTGATCGAAAAAATGTCAAAATATCGTAACAAAAGAACTTCTTTTTGAAGAATAATCCGAGTTGAATCGAATTGCGAAATAATTAATGTCAAAATTGATTAAATCTATATGCATCTGCAAACTGATAACAACCCTGAAAATGGGTTACATTCTGCCCGACAACCCCCGGCTTAATTTTCCAGAATTTCTATGTAATGTTTACATTTTTTAATTGTTCTATCTTCTAGTCGGATTACATTATATATAGGACGGCGGACCATTCCACAGAATATCAAACTACAATATAAAGTACAATAATATTATTGATTATTTTCAAATAAGGACCACTTGGCAAGTTTTAGAGGGGCGCGCGCCGACTGCGCTCCCTCTGGATCTGCTTATGATACCGACTCAGTGCTTTAATCCGGATAATTGTTAAATATCTTTAAAAAGAACAAAAATAATGTCACTACAACTGCACAAGGTTTGGAATAAAGATGCTTTCGACCCTGAACTGGCCCTCTCTTGAACATAGGCGTCTCTCACATTGGCCACTCTCTTGTGTGAAACATTAAATCGCCTTATAGCATATGATGCGAGCCTACAATATTAAGTCCCACGTCGCTCTACAAACTATCATTCTAACAGCTTATTATTCACAAAAACAATCAGAATATGATCTGGAATTACGTATTTCATGAATGACATTCTTGCGAAACACTGAAGGCATCTCTCAATTTACATAAACTCTAACTTTACACTTCTTTCTTATGGGGAAAAAGGGAGGGGGGAAACATAGCAAATTAAAGCATAGCAATGACTTTAATCTCTCGGAATAATGATCAGAATGTTGAACACTCAAAAAAAATATTGATTTTTTTTATCATGAATATTATTACTTGTTTGGCAGGCTAGTTTCTGTTTCCACGTCATTTTATTTACAGCTATCACACGGGTGTGTAGAGAAATGTTTGTAAACATCTGTAAGGTGTTGATCGTAAAGAGAAGAATTTTCCATTACTTACATTACAAACAAATGAAAGACAAAAGCTTGTGTCAATCTGTAGACATATATATATAGTTCTTCAAAGAGTACACAACTACAATTATCTTTGAACGACACATCGGAAGTATCAGTTGAAGACAACATAAGAGGGACAACTCTTACTGGAGGAAGGACGAAGATTCTGGAGCTGGATTATCTCCCTTATGTCCGTTTCCGAATAAAATTGTGGTGTTGACGTTTTCCAAAGGACAGATATTTTAGTGCAATGAATGCGAAATAATTAAAGGTTGTAATTTCAAATTAAATAGCTATTAAATGAATTTTTTTCTTGTTTTTCACATTTAATGCATTGGAACGTTCTATAATCTAATTTTTTTTACCATAATTAAGTTATGATAATAACGATAGTGGGCTAAAATTTTTCAGACAAAGACAACGATAAAAGAGTTTGAATGAGTGTTGTTGTCTACATGAAACAATAATCACCATCACTGTTTAGTTGATGAGGTTGGATGTTTTCACTGTATAGTTGATGAGGTTGGATGTTATCACTGTATAGTTGATGAGGTTGGATGTTATCACTGTTTAGTTGATGAGGTTGGATGTTATCACTGTTTAGTTGATGAGGTTGGATGTTATCACTGTGTTTAGTTGATGAGGTTGGATGTTATCACTGTGTTTAGTTGATGAGGTTGGATGTTATCACTGTGTTTAGTTGATGAGGTTGGATGTTATCACTGTGTTTAGTTGATGAGGTTGGATGTTATCACTGTGTTAAGTTGATGAGGTTGGATGTTATCACTGTGTTAAGTTGATGAGGTTGGATGTTATCACTGGATGAGGTTGGATGTTATCACTGTATAGTTGATGAGGTTGGATGTTATCACTGTATAGTTGATGAGGTTGGATGTTATCACTGTGTTTAGTTGATGAGGTTGTTGTTAAGTTGATGAGGTTGGATGTTATCACTGTGTTACTGTTATCACTGTTTAGTTGATGAGGTTGGATGTTATCACTGTTAAGTTGATGAGGTTGGATGTTATCACTGTGTTTAGTTGATGAGGTTGGATGTTATCACTGTTAAGTTGATGAGGTTGGATGTTATCACTGTGTTAAGTTGATGAGGTTGGATGTTATCACTGTGTTTAGTTGATGAGGTTGGATGTTATCACTGTGTTAAGTTGATGAGGTTGGATGTTATCACTGTGTTTAGTTGATGAGGTTGGATGTTATCACTGTGTTTAGTTGATGAGGTTGGATGTTATCACTGTGTTAAGTTGATGAGGTTGGATGTTATCACTGTGTTTAGTTGATGAGGTTGGATGTTATCACTGTTTAGTTGATGAGGTTGGATGTTATCACTGTTTAGTTGATGAGGTTGGATGTTATCACTGTTTAGTTGATGAGGTTGGATGTTATCACTGTGTTTAGTTGATGAGGTTGGATGTTATCACTGTGTTGGATGTTATCACTGTGTTAGTTGATGAGGTTGGATGTTATCACTGTTTTGATGAGGTTGGATGTTATCACTGTTTAGTTGATGAGGTTGGATGTTATCACTGTTTAGTTGATGAGGTTGGATGTTATCACTGTGTTAAGTTGATGAGGTTGGATGTTATCACTGTTTAGTTGATGAGGTTGGATGTTATCACTGTATAGTTGATGAGGTTGGATGTTATCACTGTTTATGAGGTTGGATGTTATCACTGTTTAGTTGATGAGGTTGGATGTTATCACTGTTTAGTTGATGAGGTTGGATGTTATCACTGTGTTAAGTTGATGAGGTTGGATGTTATCACTGTGTTTAGTTGATGAGGTTGGATGTTATCACTGTATAGTTGATGAGGTTGGATGTTATCACTGTTTAGTTGATGAGGTTGATGAGTGTTGGATGTTATCACTGTGTTTAGTTGATGAGGTTGGATTGGTGTGTTATCACTGTGTTAGTTGATGTTATCACTGTGTTGGATGTTATCACTGTGTTAGTTGATGAGGTTGGATGTTATCTCTGAGTATGGTTGATGAGGTTGGATGTTATCACTGTGTATTGTTGATGAGGTTGGATGTTATCACTGTGTAAAGTTGATGAGGTTGGATGTTATCACTGTGTTAAGTTGATGAGGTGTTAAGGATGAGGTTGGATGTTATCACTGTTTAGTTGATGAGGTTGGATGTTATCACTGTATAGTTGATGAGGTTGGATGTTATCACTGTATAGTTGATGAGGTTGGATGTTATCACTGTATAGTTGATGAGGTTGGATGTTATCACTGTTTAGTTGATGAGGTTGGATGTTATCACTGTGTTTAGTTGATGAGGTTGGATGTTATCACTGTTTAGTTGATGAGGTTGGATGTTATCACTGTGTTTATTTGATGAGTTTGGATGTTATCACTGTGTTAAGTTGATGAGGTTGGATGTTATCACTGTGTTAAGTTGATGAGGTTGGATGTTATCACTGTTAAGTTGATGAGGTTGGATGTTATCACTGTTTAGTTGATGAGGTTGGATGTTATCACTGTGTTTAGTTGATGAGGTTGGATGTTATCACTGTGTTAAGTTGATGAGGTTGGATGTTATCACTGT
Source organism: Ylistrum balloti (assembly GCF_031769215.1). Classification (NCBI taxonomy): domain Eukaryota; kingdom Metazoa; phylum Mollusca; class Bivalvia; order Pectinida; family Pectinidae; genus Ylistrum; species Ylistrum balloti. The sequence continues at coordinate 122,657 of NW_026782322.1, read as the reverse complement.
ATAGTTGATGAGGTTGGATGTTATCACTGTGTTTGATGATCACTGTGTTAGTTGATGAGGTTGGATGTTATCACTGTGTTAGTTGATGAGGTTGGATGTTATCACTGTGTTAGTTGATGAGGTTGGATGTTATCACTGTATAGTTGATGAGGTTGGATGTTATCACTGTGTTAAGTTGATGAGGTTGGATGTTATCACTGTGTTAAGTTGATGAGGTTGGATGTTATCACTGTGTTAATGAGGTTGATGTTATCACTGTGTTGGTTGATGTTATCACTGTGTTAAGTTGATGAGGTTGGATGTTATCACTGTGTTAAGTTGATGAGGTTGGATGTTATCACTGTGTTAAGTTGATGAGGTTGGATGTTATCACTGTGTTAAGTTGATGAGGTTGGATGTTATCACTGTGTTAAGTTGATGAGGTTGGATGTTATCACTGTGTTAAGTTGATTAAGAGGATGTTATCACTGTTGGATGTGTTATCACTGTGTATGGTTGATGAGGTTGGATGTTATCACTATGTATGGTTGATTAGGTTGGATGTTAACACTGTGTATGGTTGAGAGGTTGGATGTTATCACTGTGTATGGTTGATGAGGTTGGATGGTATCACTGTGTATGGTTGATGAGGTTGGATGTTATCACTGTGTAAAGTTGATGAGGTTGGATGTTATCACTGTATAGTTGATGAGGTTGGATGTTCTCACTGTGTATGTTGATGAGGTTGGATGTTATCACTGTGTATGGTTGATGAGGTTGGATGTTATCACTGTGTTAGTTGATGAGGTTGGATGTTATCACTGTGTTAGTTGATGAGGTTGGATGTTATCACTGTTTAGTTGATGAGGTTGGATGTTATCACTGTGTTAAGTTGATGAGGTTGGATGTTATCACTGTGTTTAGTTGATGAGGTTGGATGTTATCACTGTTTAGTTGATGAGGTTGGATGTTATCACTGTATAGTTGATGAGGTTGGATGTTTTCACTGTGTTAAGTTGATGAGGTTGGTTGTTATCACTGTTTAGTTGATGAGGTTGGATGTTATCACTGTGTTAAGTTGATGAGGTTGGATGTTATCACTGTATAGTTGATGAGGTTGGATGTTATCACTGTGTTTAGTTGATGAGGTTGGATGTTATCACTGTGTTTAGTTGATGAGGTTGGATGTTATCACTGTTTAGTTGATGAGGTTGGATGTTATCACTGTTTACTGTTTAGTTGATGAGGTTGGATGTTATCACTGTGTTTAGTTGATGAGGTTGGATGTTATCACTGTATAGTTGATGAGGTTGGATGTTATCACTGTGTTTAGTTGATGAGGTTGGATGTTATCACTGTGTTTAGTTGATGAGGTTGGATGTTATCACTGTATAGTTGATGAGGTTGGATGTTATCACTGTTAGTTGATGAGGTTGGATGTTATCACTGTGTTAGTTGATGAGGTTGGATGTTATCACTGTGTTTAGTTGATGAGGTTGGATGTTATCACTGTGTTTAGTTGATGAGGTTGGATGTTATCACTGTGTTTAGTTGATGAGGTTGGATGTTATCACTGTTTAGTTGATGAGGTTGGATGTTATCACTGTGTTTAGTTGATGAGGTTGGATGTTATCACTGTGTTTAGTTGATGAGGTTGGATGTTATCACTGTGTTTAGTTGATGAGGTTGGATGTTATCACTGTATAGTTGATGAGGTTGGATGTTATCACTGTATAGTTGATGAGGTTGGATGTTATCACTGTGTTTAGTTGATGAGGTTGGATGTTATCACTGTGTTTAGTTGATGAGGTTGGATGTTATCACTGTTAAGTTGATGAGGTTGGATGTTATCACTGTGTTTAGTTGATGAGGTTGGATGTTATCACTGTATAGTTGATGAGGTTGGATGTTATCACTGTGTTTAGTTGATGAGGTTGGATGTTATCACTGTATAGTTGATGAGGTTGGATGTTATCACTGTGTTAAGTTGATGAGGTTGGATGTGATCACTGTGTTTAGTTGATGAAGTTGGATGTGATCACTGTATAGTTGATGAGGTTGGATGTTATCACTGTTTAGTTGATGAGGTTGGATGTTATCACTGTGTTTAGTTGATGAGGTTGGATGTTATCACTGTGTTTAGTTGATGAGGTTGGATGTTATCACTGTTTGGTTGATGAGGTTGGATGTTATCACTGTTTAGTTGATGAGGTTGGATGTTATCACTGTGTTTAGTTGATGAGGTTGGATGTTATCACTGTGTTTAGTTGATGAGGTTGGATGTTATCACTGTGTTAGTATGTTGTGTTATGAGGTTGGATGTTATCACTGTGTTAGTTGATGAGGTTGGATGTTATCACTGTGTTTAGTTGATGAGGTTGGATGTTATCACTGTGTTAGTTGATGAGGTTGGATGTTATCACTGTGTTAGTTGATGAGGTTTGATGAGGTTGGATGTTATCACTGTGTTAAGTTGATGAGGTTGGATGTTATCACTGTGTTAAGTTGATGAGGTTGGATGTTATCACTGTGTTAAGTTGATGAGGTTGGATGTTATCACTGTATAGTTGATGAGGTTGGATGTGATCACTGTATAGTTGATGAGGTTGGATGTTATCACTGTGTTTAGTTGATGAGGTTGGATGTTATCACTGTGTTTGGTTGATGAAGTTGGATGTTATCACTGTTTAGTTGATGAGTGTTAGTTGGATGTTATCACTGTGTGGTTGGATGTTATCACTGTTTAGTTGATGAGGTTGGATGTTATCACTGTTTAGTTGATGAGGTTGGATGTTATCACTGTATAGTTGATGAGGTTGGATGTTATCACTGTTTAGTTGATGAGGTTGGATGTTATCACTGTGTTAAGTTGATGAGGTTGGATGTTATCACTGTGTATGGTTGAGGTTGGATGTTATCACTGTGTTAAGTTGATGAGGTTGGATGTTATCACTGTTTAGTTGATGAGGTTGGATGTTATCACTGTGTTTAGTTGATGAGGTTGGATGTTATCACTGTATAGTTGATGAGGTTGGATGTTATCACTGTGTTAAGTTGATGAGGTTGGATGTTATCACTGTGTTAGTTGATGTTGATGAGTGTTAAGTTGTTTATCACTGTTTAGTTGATGAGGTTGGATGTTATCACTGTGTTAGTTGATGAGGTTGGATGTTATCACTGTGTTTAGTTGATGTTGATGTTATCACTGTGTTGTTGATGAGGTTGGATGTTATCACTGTGTTTAGTTGATGAGTTGATGTTATCACTGGTTGGATGTTATCACTGTGTTTAGTTGATGAGGTTGGATGTTATCACTGTATAGTTGATGAGGTTGGATGTTATCACTGTGTTTAGTTGATGAGGTTGGATGTTATCACTGTATAGTTGATGAGGTTGGATGTTATCACTGTGTTTAGTTGATGAGGTTGGATGTTATCACTGTGTTTAGTTGATGAGGTTGGATGTTATCACTGTGTTTAGTTGATGAGGTTGGATGTTATCACTGATCACACTGTATAGTTGATGAGGTTGGATGTTATCACTGTGTTTAGTTGATGAGGTTGGATGTTATCACTGTTTAGTTGATGAGGTTGGATGTTATCACTGTATAGTTGATGAGGTTGGATGTTATCACTGTGTTTAGTTGATGAGGTTGGATGTTATCACTGTATAGTTGATGAGGTTGGATGTTATCACTGTGTTAAGTTGATGAGGTTGGATGTTATCACTGTGTTTAGTTGATGAGGTTGGATGTTATCACTGTGTTAGTTGATGAGGTTGGATGTTATCACTGGTTGGATGTTATCACTGTTTAGTTGATGAGGTTGGATGTTATCACTGTGTTTAGTTGATGAGGTTGGATGTTATCACTGTATAGTTGATGAGGTTGGATGTTATCACTGTGTTTAGTTGATGAGGTTGGATGTTATCACTGTGTTTAGTTGATGAGGTTGGATGTTATCACTGTATAGTTGATGAGGTTGGATGTTATCACTGTTTAGTTGATGAGGTTGGATGTTATCACTGTTTAGTTGATGAGGTTGGATGTTATCACTGTTTAGTTGATGAGGTTGGATGTTATCACTGTATAGTTGATGAGGTTGGATGTTATCACTGTGTTAAGTTGATGAGGTTGTATGTTATCACTGTGTTTAGTTGATGAGGTTGGATGTTATCACTGTGTTAGTTGATGAGGTTGGATGTTATCACTGTGTTAGTTGATGAGGTTGGATGATCACTGTGTTAGTTGATGAGGTTGGATGTTATCACTGTGTTAGTTGATGAGGTTGGATGTTATCACTGTATAGTTGATGAGGTTGGATGTTATCACTGTGTTTAGTTGATGAGGTTGGATGTTATCACTGTGATTAGTTGATTGATGAGGTTGGATGTTATCACTGTGTTAAGTTGATGAGGTTGGATGTTATCACTGTGTTAAGTTGATGAGGTTGGATGTTATCACTGTATAGTTGATGAGGTTGGATGTTATCACTGTGTTAAGTTGATGAGGTTGGATGTTATCACTGTGTTAAGTTGATGAGGTTGGATGTTATCACTGTATAGTTGATGAGGTTGGATGTTATCACTGTGTTAAGTTGATGAGGTTGGATGTTATCACTGTGTTAAGTTGATGAGGTTGGATGTTATCACTGTGTTAAGTTGATGAGGTTGGATGTTATCACTGTGTTAAGTTGATGAGGTTGGATGTTATCACTGTGTATGGTTGATGAGGTTGGATGTTATCACTGTGTATGGTTGATGAGGTTGGATGGTATCACTGTATATGGTTGATGAGGTTGGATGGTATCACTGTATATGGTTGATGAGGTTGGATGTTATCACTGTGTAAAGTTAAGTTGATGAGGTTGGATGTTATCACTGTTTAGTTGATGAGTTGTATGTAATCACTGTGTATGGTTGATGAGGTGTTATCACTATGTATGGTTGATGAGGTTGGATGTTATCGCTGAGTATGGTTGATGAGGTTTGATGTCATCACTATGTATTGTTGAGGTTTAATGTTATCACTGTATTTGGTTGATGAGGTTGGATGTTATCACTGTGTATGGTTGATGAGGTTGGATGTTATCACTGTGTATGGTTGATGAGGTTGGATGTTATCACTGTTTAGTTGATGAGGTTGGATGTTATCACTGTGTTTAGTTGATGAGGTTGGATGTTATCACTGTTTAGTTGATGAGGTTGGATGTTATCACTGTGTTAAGTTGATGAGGTTGGATGTTATCACTGTGTTAAGTTGATGAGGTGTGTTATCACTGTGTTAGTTGATGAGGTTGGATGTTATCACTGTGTTTAGTTGATGAGGTTGGATGTTATCACTGTGTTAAGTTGATGAGGTTGGATGTTATCACTGTGTTTAGTTGATGAGGTTGGATGTTATCACTGTGTTTAGTTGATGAGGTTGGATGTTATCACTGTTAAGTTGATGAGGTTGGATGTTATCACTGTAGTTGTGAGATGTTATCACTGTGTTTAGTTGATGAGGTTGGATGTTATCACTGTGTTAGTTGATGAGGTTGGATGTTATCACTGTGTTAGTTGATGAGGTTGGATGTTATCACTGTTTAGTTGATGAGGTTGGATGTTATCACTGTATAGTTGATGAGGTTGGATGTTATCACTGTGTTTGGTTGATGAAGTTGGATGTTATCACTGTTTAGTTGATGAGGTTGGATGTTATCACTGTTTAGTTGATGAGGTTGGATGAGGTTGGATGTTATCACTGTATAGTTGATGAGGTTGGATGTTATCACTGTTTAGTTGATGAGGTTGGATGTTATCACTGTGTTTAGTTGATGAGGTTGGATGTTATCACTGTATAGTTGATGAGGTTGGATGTTATCACTGTATAGTTGATGAGGTTGGATGTTATCACTGTTTAGTTGATGAGGTTGGATGTTATCACTGTATAGTTGATGAGGTTGGATGTTATCACTGTATAGTTGATGAGGTTGGATGTTATCACTGTGTTTAGTTGATGAGGTTGGATGTTATCACTGTTTAGTTGATGAGGTTGGATGTTATCACTGTGTTATGAGTTGATGAGGTTGGATGTTATCACTGTGTTAGTTGATGTTGATGATCACTGTGTTAGTTGATGATGTTATCACTGTGTTAGTTGATGAGGTTGGATGTTATCACTGTGTGAGGTTGGATGTTATCACTGTTTAGTTGATGAGGTTGGATGTTATCACTGTGTTAAGTTGATGAGGTTGGATGTTGGATGTTATCACTGTGTTAGTTGATGAGGTTGGATGTTATCACTGTGTTAGTTGATGAGGTTGGATGTTATCACTGTGTTAGTTGATGAGGTTGGATGTTATCACTGTGTTAGTTGATGAGGTTGGATGTTATCACTGTGTTAGTTGATGAGGTTGGATGTTATCACTGTGTAGGGTTGATGAGGTTGGATGTTATCACTGTTTGATGAGGTTGTGTTATCACTGTTTAGTTGATGAGGTTGGATGTTATCACTGTGTTAGTTGATGAGGTTGGATGTTATCACTGTGTTAGTTGATGAGGTTGGATGTTATCACTGTGTTATGAGGTTGGATGTTATCACTGTGTTAGTTGATGAGGTTGGATGTTATCACTGTTTTGATGAGTTGATGAGTGTTTAGTTGATGATGTTTATCACTGTGATAGTTGATGAGGTTGGATGTTATCACTGTGTTTAGTTGATGAGGTTGGATGTTATCACTGTGTTAAGTTGATGAGGTTGGATGTTATCACTGTTTAGTTGATGAGGTTGGATGTTATCACTGTATAGTTGATGAGGTTGGATGTTATCACTGTATAGTTGATGAGGTTGGATGTTATCACTGTGTTAAGTTGATGAGGTTGGATGTTATCACTGTATAGTTGATGAGGTTGGATGTTATCACTGTGTTAAGTTGATGAGGTTGGATGTTATCACTGTTTAGTTGATGAGGTTGGATGTTATCACTGTATAGTTGATGAGGTTGGATGTTATCACTGTATAGTTGATGAGGTTGGATGTTATCACTGTTTAGTTGATGAGGTTGGATGTTATCACTGTGTTTAGTTGATGAGGTTGGATGTTATCACTGTGTTAAGTTGATGAGGTTGGATGTTATCACTGTTTAGTTGATGAGGTTGGATGTTATCACTGTGTTAAGTTGATGAGGTTGGATGTTATCACTGTTTAGTTGATGAGGTTGGATGTTATCACTGTTTAGTTGATGAGGTTGGATGTTATCACTGTATAGTTGATGAGGTTGGATGTTATCACTGTGTTAAGTTGATGAGGTTGGATGTTATCACTGTGTTAAGTTGATGAGGTTGGATGTTATCACTGTTTAGTTGATGAGGTTGGATGTTATCACTGTGTTTAGTTGATGAGGTTGGATGTTATCACTGTGTTAAGTTGATGAGGTTGGATGTTATCACTGTTTAGTTGATGAGGTTGGATGTTATCACTGTGTTAAGTTGATGAGGTTGGATGTTATCACTGTATAGTTGATGAGGTTGGATGTTATCACTGTGTTAAGTTGATGAGGTTGGATGTTATCACTGTATAGTTGATGAGGTTGGATGTTATCACTGTGTTAAGTTGATGAGGTTGGATGTTATCACTGTTTAGTTGATGAGGTTGGATGTTATCACTGTTTAGTTGATGAGGTTGGGTGTTATCACTGTGTATTGTTGATGAGGTTGGATGTTAGCACTGTGTAAAGTTGAGGTTGGATGTTATCACTATGTATGGTTGATGAGGCTGGATGTTATCGCTGAGTATGGTTGATGAGGTTTGATGTCATCACTATGTATTGTTGAGGTTTAATGTTATCACTGTATTTGGTTGATGAGGTTGGATGTTATCACTGTTTAGTTGATGAGGTTGGATGTTATCACTGTTTAGTTGATGAGGTTGGATGTTATCACTGTGTTAAGTTGATGAGGTTGGATGTTATCACTGTGTTAAGTTGATGAGGTTGGATGTTATCACTGTTTAGTTGATGAGGTTGGATGTTATCACTGTGTATGGTTGATGAGGTTGGATGTTATCACTGTTAAGTTGATGAGGTTGGATGTAGTCATTGTTTGGTACCAGATACACGACAAAGATGTACCAGATACACGATACATGACAAAGATGTACCAGATACATGACAAAGATGTACCAGATACATGACAAAGGTGTACCAGATACATGACAAAAATGTACCAGATACATGACAAAGATGTATCAGATACAAGACAAAGATGTACCAGATACACGACAAAGATGTATCAGATACAAGACAAAGATGTACCAGATACATGGCAAAGATGTATCAGATACAAGACAAAGATGTACCAGATACATGACAAAGGTGTACCAGATACATGACAAAGATGTACCAGATACATGGCAAAGATGTACCAGATACATCACTAAGATGTACCAGATACATGGCAAAGGTGTACCAGATACATGGCAAAGATGTACCAGATACACGACAAAGGTGTACCAGATACATGACAAAGATGTACCAGATACATGGCAAAGATGTATCAGATACAAGACAAAGATGTACCAGATACATGGCAAAGATGTACCAGATACATGGCAAAGATGTACCAGATACATGGCAAAGATGTACCAGATACATGGCAAAGATGTACCAGATACATGGCAAAGATGTATCAGATACATGACAAAGATGTATCAGATACAAGACAAAGATGTACCAGATACATGGCAAAGATGTACCAGATACATGGCAAAGATGTATCAGATACAAGACAAATATGTACCAGATACATGGCAAAGATGTACCAGATACATGGCAAAGGTGTACCAGATACAAGACAAAGATGTACCAGATACATGACAAAGATGTACCAGATACATGACAAAGGTGTACCAGATACATGGCAAAGATGTACCAGATACATGGCAAAGATGTACCAGATACATGGCAAAGATGTACCAGATACATGGCATAGATGTATCAGATACAAGACAAAGATGTACCAGATACATGGCAAAGATGTACCAGATACATGGCAAAGATGTATCAGATACATGACAAAGATGTATCAGATACAAGACAAAGATGTACCAGATACATGGCAAAGATGTACCAGATACATGGCAAAGATGTACCAGATACATGGCAAAGATGTATCAGATACAAGACAAAGATGTACCAGATACATGGCAAAGATGTACCAGATACATGGCATAGATGTATCAGATACAAGACAAAGATGTACCAGATACATGGCAAAGATGTACCAGATACATGGCAAAGATGTATCAGATACATGACAAAGATGTATCAGATACAAGACAAAGATGTACCAGATACATGACAAAGATGTACCAGATACACACAACAGATACATGTATGGCCTCGAAAGTCAATTAATCAAGGCAATTTCAAATAAAGATTTTCAAAAACATTTTAGATTGCCAGCCAGTATACCGTTATTTGATCAATTTCTATAGATACTCACGGTGACCTTGACTGTGAATTTCAAACAACTGATTAGTCATTTATTTTCTATAGATATCGATGATGACTTCGAAATTGAAAGTTCAATCGCAGCAGACAAACTGTCGGTGTATTCTGGAATTCTAGATCTAGACTGAAACTGATAGTTTCTGACACACAAAATAGTATCAGAAAATTCTATGTTTTTTATATGGATACTCGCTACGGGATGCTGTTTTTTCGTATCATTGATATCATTAAGTTATTTGATGGTATCACTGATTTGGATTAGTGATATCACTATTAGAGTTAATGACATAAATAAATATAAAGTGACATCACTAATTTCAATGATCGATATCACACTTTGAAGATAAATATTAAAGTGACGCCCCACAGCTGTCTGTACCTACACCAGACATCTGTCTTTCAAAACATCTAAGTCCAGTTTGTCTGAATCTGCAAACAGCAGGTGGTAATTTATCTGAATGTGCTAACGGCAGGTGGTAATTTATCTGAATGTGCTAAAGGCAGGTGGTAATTTATCTGACTGTGCTAACGGCAGGTGGTAATTTATCTGAATGTACAAACAGCAGGTGGTAATTTATCTGAATGTGCTAACGGCAGGTGGTAATTTATCTGAATGTGCTAACGGCAGGTGGTAATTTATTTGAATGTGCTAACGGCAGGTGGTAATTTATCTGAATGTGCTAACGGCAGGTGGTAATTTATCTGAATGTGCTAACGGCAGGTGGTAATTTATCTGAATGTGCTAACGGCAGGTGGAAATTTATCTGAATGTGCTAACGGCAGGTGGTAATTTATCTGAATGTGCTAACGGCAGGTGGTAATTTATCTGAATGTGCTAATAGGAGGAGGAAATGTCTGAATGTGCTAACAGCAAGTAGAAATTTATCTAAATGTGCTAACAGGAGGTGGAAATTGATCTGAATGTGGTAACAGCTGGTTGAAATTTATCTAAATGTGGTAACAGGTGGGTGAAATTTATCTGAATGTGCTAACAGCAGTGACGTTGCTAGTTTAGCAACTTTATCACTTCTTTACCCGAAAATAAATTAATCCCTTGCAATATTGCTGCATGGGATGTATATCTTTCCTGTGAAAAGAACTGATTGTTTCAGTGTGTAAAGTACCTGGTACCTTGAGGTGGAATTGATAGTATAGGTATCAGACGGAGGCTACATAACATTTTCTCAATATCTTTCTAAGATAAAGAATTAAAACCTTTCTGGATTTTTTTTAACAACTTGGGTCAGTAAGCCGATCAGGATTTACGTGAACCAGCTCATGACCAATGACATTCGAATGCCAGAAATATCTTTTTAAATATTGCGTATACTGAAACGACCAAGGAACGCTATTTGTAGATCGTTAAGAATCTGTTATTTGTGTCGTTATATAAAACCAAGCTACAAGTATAAGGGAAATAAAATAACGCCCTGTCTACAGCCCGAGCCAGTCGAAATTAATTTTGTCGGGAGTAATAACTCAAATCGCATTTCTTTTGCATAAACTCAACTTTTGAGGCCGCGGTTGTCCTTGGATTGCAATGAGACGGGCCCCCGTACAGCATTCAGAGAGGAAACCACGTCAGCAACTACGCGAAGGTTCCGCCTCAAAATGACCCTGTCTGTCCAAGGAGCGATAAACTAACAAACAAAACTTCAGTGAGCCGAGAAAAAATACCTCACGTCCATTAATAGTTTACACGTGATGCATGTCATTTATCATATTTCTGCTGCAAGGTTCTTTTTAAGTCGAATACTCATCATAGATCAAAACTATACTCCTTTAATTTATGGTGCATTGTCAGTTTAACAACTTCCATGACAGGCCCTATCAAAATCGGAAATTTTCCACAACATCACCGATACAATACCATAACATACTCAGATTTCAGTGTAAGCCTTTTACAATTTTAAACTATCATATTTTTTATTTATTTTTTATTTTTTATTTATTCATTTACCTAATTTTCGTGATTTTTCTTACATTCATTTCTAAATATATGATTTATTATTGTTGATAATTTACTGTATCATTAAAAAATAAACTATATTGTAAAATATTGTTTCTGTCTGCTTCGATTTTCCGTACCATAAAACGAAAAGATACAATGTCAAGCAAACGGTCGCCTCGCATGACGGTCCAATTTTAAAATTTTCGCTATTATTTTTTCTTCGATTTCAAATTATTTTTTTTTTTAATCTTAATTACTTGTAAGTATAACGAAGATAAATTGTGTCTGCGTTGAAGACAACTCACTTTTTTTTATGGAGTCGTGTTTTATCTCAGTCGCATGAAGAGGAACCAGCGATGCTGATTTCAAACATACTTCCGTCGTCAATTACCGCCGGTTGTCACGTGATATCTATAAATAAGTACCGAACATTTACCACGAGCCACCGGGACAAGCATCCTGTAGCTACAAGCTTGTTTGTTTGTCCGAGATAAAAATTGGGGAGTTTGAAATTCCACGGAGACTGAAAGTGTCTTGACATACATAGAATTTGCCGACCATACACTGTTGTGGGAACGTTATAACTGTCATCTAGATTTCAGCTCGATAAATTATTTCAACTTTCTGTCCGGAGTGCTTTATCAGACAACTTCTGTGGATATATTCTGGGAAAGTGACATTTTCATTCTTCTTTTCTCGGATACATTTACGTGACAAAAACACGCGACTGTCAACCTGTTTTGGAGATATATCTACAAAATACATTTTGGGAGAAAGTTACATTAGTGTACTTAAGAAGGCTGAACACGTATATGAAAAGGTAAGCTCTGAAGCACTTTTATACATCATTTCTTCTTTGAGACATCGTTCAACATCGAGACATCAGTTTATCAAGAGATATTTCAACATAGACTTGAAAAAATGAAAATCGAAAATAATTCTCTTCATCGAATTTATTATTTTGTGTTTCTATCAGCGGTTCCGACACACGTGTGTTGAGTATGACGACTACACTTGAACCAAACTGAAGGAGTACACTGGAGCTACGATTAATCAACGATGAATACTCAATTCTATCTTCTAGTTTTCTTATTTGGTACCGGATTTTGTCAAGGTAGGTCTCACACAAATTATCCTCAACAGAAACGTTCAAGTAATGTCTTACACCGGATATTAGTAAAGTTAAGTTTTACACCATAAGATACGTCTATAACACGGGAAACATTAAACGTTACGTAAAGTGTACGTTTTACACCGAGAACAGTCAAATAATGTCTTACACCGTTCACAGTGAAGTTACGTCTTAAACCGGAAACAGTCATGTACGTTTTACACCGGAAACAGTCAAGTTACGTCTTACACCGAAAACGGTCAAGTTACGTTTTACATCGAAAACGGTCAAGTTATGTCTTATACCGGTCACAGTGAAGTTATGTCTTAAACCGGAAACAGTCATGTACGTTTTACACCGGAAACAGTCAAGTTACGTCTTACACCGAAAACAGTCAAGTTATGTCTTACACCGAAAACGGTCAAGTTATGTCTTACACCGAAAACGGTCAAGTTACGTTTTACATCGAAAACGGTCAAGTTATGTCTTATACCGGTCACAGTGAAGTTATGTCTTAAACCGGAAACAGTCATGTACATTTTACACCGGAAACAGTCAAGTTACGTCTTACACCGGTTACAGTCAAGTTATGTCTTACACCGAAAACGGTCAAGTTACGTTTTACATCGAAAACGGTCAAGTTATGTCTTATACCGGTCACAGTGAAGTTATGTCTTAAACCGGAAACAGTCATGTACATTTTACACCGGAAACAGTCAAGTTACGTCTTACACCGGAAACAGTCAAATTACGTCTTATGTCTTAATAATGTGAGTAAAGGGGAAGGTTTCGATACATATTTCTGTTGAATCATTCCTGGTACATTTACACTTGAAATAGTCGAGGCGTAAGTTATACATGTACGGGAATGAGACCAGGAGTGCACATTAGTGAGTATTGATGAAATGATGTTTTTATATAACACCGGAAGTAACCCCGTAATTATAATTACTTTGCATGTACATCTCACACTGGATGTATCCTGAACGTTACAGCTTTCACATAGCATTTATTAGATGCGATATGAACAAAAATTAATCTTGGTTGAAATACATAACTTTATTTTTCCATACTAGTAATCCTTCAGCGCGCCGAACTGTCATCGAATTATTTTATTTTGTCTTCATAGGCAATGCACAAATCATTGCTAAAAGGAACGCGCTACAATTTGACCAAAGACAGATAATGAACAAACATTCATATTTTTTTTGTATCAAGTAATTAAATTTGATAGCGAGGTTACATAACCGGGAGAGTAAACATTACTATACCGTTGTTGTGAAATGAAAACATCAACAAAGTCACGTGATAAACACGCAACGTTGGCGTGAACAAGCGAGAAATCACGAAGGTGACATCTCATGCCCATGTGAAGTTCAGTATCACTCAGCCAACGTCTTAAAAATACTTGTTTACTTGTTTCTATACATTTTACATCGTTCATGATGGTAATACTTTACTGCGAAAATCTAGACATTTCTTTAAATATAATTCTTCAAAACAGTTAAAATTCAAATACATTTCTTCTAATTCAGATACTCTCGCTTCCTTTTGTCTCATCAATATTTTAGAAATTAAAATCCGTGAAATACACACTCATTACACCCTGCCTGTTATGTCCGTAACGGATCGATTCACGTCCGTAACACTTTTTAAATGTCGGACTGTATAGTTATACATCCGTAAGTACAATGTACATATCACAGGATTTCAGCACTGAATTATCTTAATATGACTTTTATAGTCAATGTAAATGACAGAATTCGGCACCAAAGTCCTGTCATTTATAACGATCATAAATGCCATATTAAGGCAGTTTATCGCTTGTATTTACTTTTACTTGAAAAACACTACTGTCAATAATATATTAACGTAAGTGTTGCTGTTTGAAGATTTTACAACTTATATCGAACTTTTGATTTAGATAAAACGCTGTTGGTCTGATATTTGTAATCGGTGCAGTCCGTACTTTCCTTCTTTTTAATTCTCCAACATACGCCGGAAATGTCTTTCCGGTATGCCATTCGATAAAGACACCATTGCCTTTGTTTTAATCCCATTTCGAATGAGTATATAATCACACCATCCAATGTCATACTGTCGAATGCTCGCGGATGATGAAAACACCTCCTAAAGTCGTTCCCTCGCAACAATACTACGTTCTCAAGTAAAAATGTTTCGTTCCCTCGCAACAATATTACGTTCTCAAGAAAAAATATTTCGTTCCCTCGCAACAATATTACGTTCTCGACAAGTAGAAATATTTCGTTCCCTCGCAATGATATCAATAGTATAAATATTCATGAAAAATGTGATTTTTGTTCGCACATAATGATGGTTTTTACATCATGTCCGTTCACAACCACACGATATTTCGCGTGTGTTTGTAATCGTGTATTGTCACGCAATTGTTAATAGTTTTAATTTATACATGATCTGCATTACCAGGACCTCATGTTGAAAATGTAGTATTGAACTGTCTTATTATTGACTGACTGCTAAATAGTATTTGCCTGTAAAGCTCTGTCATTTATAATGACTATTAATGCCATATCAAGAGAGTTTGTCTGGTTTTATAGTTGTGTGAACGTAACGTGTTGGTTATATATTTGTATCCCTGTCAGTGACAAACTCGCTGTTTGTATGTAACAGTTTCTTTTATTTGTGAATATTTCTACATGGAAAAATAGAAATAATGAGAAACGTTTCATTATAAAACTTTATTGATGATTTATTGAACAGGTGCAAAATTCTCGAGTCAGTGTTTGAGCAATGCGGACTGTCCAGAAAATGCTGAATGTGTGATCCGGGGTTGTGAAGGCAGTATATGTCTGTGTAAATTGAAGTACATTCCTACAGACGACTACTCCAAGTGTATTAGAGGTAGGTATCTTAGTGATGCGGGGCTGTGATGGCTGTATCCCAGAGGTAGGTATCTTAGTGACCCGTGGCTGTGAGGGCTGTATTCCTGAGGTAGGTATCTTAGTGATGCGGGGCTGTCAGGGTATTGTCGGTGTGTGCAATGCCTAAATAGTATGCCAGAGCTAGGTGTTCTGAAGTCGACATGTAACCGAATCAGATCGCAATGCTCCATGTTTAAAGAATATTCGATAAGAAATATTAGTAGATGTATATGCAGTTGATGTCATTGTTTTATTGTTGTAATTTGAACTGATACTTTGTGTGGATCTGTATCGAACGAAAACCTATAAATAAAAAAAGGATCGTGCTTATTTAATGGAAGTAAAGATAATTTAACCACAACCAAGATATACCCTATCTTTACTTTCTCCCACATTTCCACGTTTGAATCAACGTGTAAATCCTATAGAATCCTGGTCAACATTAAATTTTACAAACATGATTTTAAATTAAACTAGTTTCAAACAAATTCAAAACAGAAAGCTAATCCACGATTAGTGCTGTCGATTTATCAGTATATAGAGAATCTCCCTTCAGCTTCGCAGTCAGCAGAGAACAAATAGCGTCACGGCCTCTTTAGCAAACAAACTGGTAGATAGCACGGGTATTCATTTACCTTGTCTAAATTTCACATCTATCTGGGCTCCTTACGAGTGTGGACCGGCAGTAAATATTTACTGCGGGATTACACCGGAACTTTGACGACGCCGTGCGAAAGCAATGTGTATTCGGTACTTAATTAGACTAGGGGCGAGGAAGAAGCGAGACACATGGACTTCGTTTTAATTTCAACTAATTATTGTGTAAGGAACATTTTAGCCCTTGTTAAACACTTAAAACGTTATCCTTAGCTTTTGAACTGATCCGAGATCAGCATTTATTTGCTTTGTGTCTGTTTTTTCTCTGTTTTGGTTACTATTCGTTTTTGTCAATTCTCAGTAATCTAGAGGTATAGCATGTGTACTTGAAGTCGACAAATGCAGCTATCAAATTATAAAAACAGCAGTATTTGATAAAATAAACAGTTTTCAGACTAAATCAAATCTGTATGATAGATGATTTTACTAATTAAAACAATTCATTTGAAAATTTATGCAAAATTACCTTAAAAAATACTTTCCTTTCAAATATCATAGAAAGTAAGGTTGTCGTCTTATTTCAAAACGATTGATCACCAAAAATTGTGTTAAACAACAGATCACTCAGTCTTATAAGAAACCAGCAGTCTCTCATTAGCAACAGTTGATATGCTGAGCTTTCTTCTCTTAGATAACAAAACTACATGACATTTCTCATCGTTTTGTATTCAGTGGCCGAACTGGATGAAACATGTGACGATACAAGTCGGTGTCGCGGTATACGAAGCCGCTGTGCCGACAATGGCGTCTGCCAGTGTCAGAGCGGGTACACCGTCACACAGAGAAACACTTCCGATCCTCTCCGAGACCAGAAACTCTGTAAGAAGGCCCTGACGGACTGGTCTTACGCATTGCTAGGAGAGACATGCAGTCCGCCCACGATTGTGTGTGAGGAGATAGAAACACAATGTGTCAACGGCATGTGCATGTGTAAAGAAAACTTCCGTGAAGCCAAACCAGAGGAACAAAATGCTTATCCTTTTAATTTCTTTCAGTGTGTCAAGAAAAACTTCAAATTGAGTAAGTTGTTATTCCTTTTCGTTTCGAAATTGAATAAATTCTTTCAGTTGTTGTCGTGAAATGAAGTCAGCTCTTTTCCCTTGTTTTCGTGAAATGAAGTAAGCGTTATTCACTTGTCGAGAATACAGTAAGCTATTTTCACTTGTTGACGTAAAATGAAGAAAGCTTTTTTCACTTGTTGTCGTGAAATGAGGTAAGCTCGTTTCCCATGTTGTCGTGAAATGAAGTAAGCTCTTTTCCCTTCCTGTCGTGAAATGAATTAAGCTATTTTTTCCTTGTTGTCATGAAATGATGTAAGCTCTTTTCCCTTGTGATGAAATGAAGTAAGCTATTTTCACTTGTTATCGTGAAAAAAATTATGCTCATTACGTTATTGTCGTGAATTTAAGTACGCTCATTACCTTATTGTCGTGAATTTAATTGAGCTCGCTACCCCTTTTGGTGTTGAAGTAAAGAAACTAGTTCGTTTCGTCGTTTGCTGTAAAATAAGTGAGTTCGTATCTCTTTTTGTGAACCTGCGAAAATGTATTTCACTGTTGTTAAAATGATGAAGTTCGCGTCGTTTTTGTTGTCGCTTGGAGAATGTTTGTGAAGTATGTACAATGTACCTTATTAGGTAAACATCTTATCTATAACGATACCATGAATATGAGACAGGCTGGGCGTCGCCAATCTTTTAATCTACTAGATATCATGCCCAAATAGAGATCATTGATTTTTAGCCTTCATGTTTCAAAGCATTTGACGACGGAACACAACGAGAAACCCAATCGAATATAAATATATACTATTTCTGTCTCTAAGTTTGATATCTCATAAATATTTTATTTTCATTGCGTGCTGTTTTTTTTTATTACAGATGTTTCCGTGGCGCCGAGCGAATGCAGTTTATATCCAAGTAATTACTTATCTTATGAAGCATGAAACATCGGACTTAAATTATCCAATTTTTTATACATTATGTGATGTAAGCCATACGTACATCCATCAAGTTCAGAATTAAATAAATAAATATTAAAATTTAGATTTGGCTGAACCCTTTTTTCATGAAACAAAAATGTGATATACAGAAATAATTATGACCATCACTGAATTAATACAATAATTTTGATTTCTTCTTTTCGCATATCATATTTTTCCTAATTTTAGACAATATAATTATCACTGTGAACACAGTTACGTAATATATTTTCTTTAATCCAAACAAAAATATACAGACGTTTTGCTGAATTCGCCCAATTATCAATACTTATACATCACCGCATTCCTCTATACCTGTTACGTTTAATTTGTTAAAAACAATTCGAATGCATCCACAGCACATTCCTTATCTGTATTATAGGAGTAGGTTCTTTTCGAAGGGGGCATCACAACATGACCCGAATTTTTGAGAATGTCGATAAAGGATGAATTATAGAGTTGTTTATTTTAACACATCAAAAAGGATTATTCTTGTTATTTTTCCCAAGCTCCGGCCCATCCTGCCACGAATACAGAGGTCTTGTCAACGACGACCACACCGCCATTATCAACCATCAACGGCTTAACTTCCGGCTTGTTGTTAGCATCACAAACGGCAACGGCGTCCATTTTAACTCCCTCTACACCAGCTTTTAAGCAAACTATGTCATCAGAGTCATTTGTAAGTTTGACAAACATGTCATCCTCATTATCGGCTCCATTCAATACGGAAGCTACCTTATCGAGCGTTATGCCGACGACGTCGAGGTTAACCTCGCCAACGACAGGTGAATTTCACACTGATGTTACGGCATCAACCACAGGTGGAATTGATTTGTTTGTAAGTACGCAAAGGATAGATACATCACGCACACTGGACATTTCACCAAGTTCAGAGATTTCTTTATCAGAAACAATGTTGTTTACACCAAGTTTAAACAGTAAACAAACACTGTCCTCACCGGCACTAACCGCAACGCCGATCAGAGTCACTGCTGACCATATTTCCACCCGAACAGTTACAGCTAAAACGTCAACTGTAATTACATCCAATCAGTTACAAATTGAATCCTCCCGCATGTCTGTCCCTACACCGGACTCTTCATCAAGGGCGACAACTCATCCTTTGGATTCTACGTTACTAGTGACATCTATAAAAAATACGTCTCCAAAGTCATCTGAAATCGTTCACGTAACGACCGAATATCAGTTCAGTACGGTTGTCAAAAGTACTCATAGTAACACTGCGGCAAATGTTGCTTCAATCACGCCTACAAGTGTAATAATGACTCAATCGAACCGTTTACCTATTGCTTCGTCTACAAGTGTGTACTCAACATCCTCGTCTAATTTTGCTCTGTCCTCCAAATCACCTTCTACCCCGGGAACATCCGTTATTTCTACAACACCAATAGTTGGTAAGTTTGATGAAACTTAACATTAAAGATTAACTAGTTAAACTTAACATTTTAAACTAGATATCAACTTAATTCTAATGCATAGATATTTTATTGCAATTAATGCGAAGCTCAAGAGAACAAACATGCTGTAATGAATTCAATTGCATTTTCAAATTCTATGTTTACGTCATTTTAGGCTTGATTGGCCAGGTTTGTCTCAGAGGTCACGTTTGTCCCTCGAATTCCAAGTGTGAAATTGACCTTTGCGGAGACAATAGATGTCGCTGTTCACTGGGCTATATCGTTGACAATGGCGGAACAGAGTGCATACCACGTGAGTAAATCTATTTGCACGTGACCGTCACGTGAATGAATTCGAACGGTAAAGAATCACAGTTCGTGAATAGAGATGACAATAGTGTCACATGATTGGAGATTATCTATAATTCACTGTATGTGATATAAGACAAGGAGAAATAATGTAATTGTTTGTCATTTCAAATTGTCACATTTACAACAATAACATTATATCATAAATGACTTCGTAAGAGTAGAATAAGGATTAAATGACGTTAGGTACAGAAGACTACATCAAAGTTCGTGTTTATATGTATATATCATGTAATTACTATATATCACACATAACTTAATATAACGTAATTGAAAATTATTGCCAAAGTTGTCAGCAAAGTATCACAGCTTCTTTTTTCCAGTTTCATCTCTCGGATCTGCGTGCAAGTCCGACGTGCAATGCATTGGACCAAACACGAGATGTCACAATCACGCGTGCACATGTCAGTCAGATTATATTTTGAATAATGACAAAACACGCTGTAAACGAGACACTACGTGGTTTGTAGCCTTCCCATTGCTGCATGGGAAATGTAGGCACTTCTTTGCGGATTGTTACAATGATTTTGAACAAGAGTGCTCCGCCGGAAGATGCAAATGTAAACAAGGTTTAAGGGAAGCTTCTACAGGCGACATTTACACTAAGCACAAAAGCTACTCTCAGTGTCGGAACGCGACACTTCCAACAGGTAGTAACATCATTTGTATAATGATTTCTCTCGTGTTAACTTATGATTTACCAGCAGGTTTTTGCTTGTTTGTTTGCTATTTTATTTATCATATTCCCTTTATTTTGATTTATTTTGATTGAAAGGTGGTCGTTTTACAGGCCAGTTCTAATTATTAGAAAGAATTCATACATGTGCATTTGGATTTAAATGTTAAAAAGTCGATTTTTATCACTGACGTGAATAACTTGCCTATGAATGATTGACGCTAGTGGTTAATGCGGACTTCGGGTGCCTTAATGGTCCATGTGAGGTTTAAAAATTGATGTTTAAAGAACGACTGGCGTAAACCTTTTAAATGTTTTTTCTTTAGTTATATTCGCCGGATTTAAACAAAAGAACCCATATAAACTTAACAAGTGTTAAACAGAAACAGGGTCAACACGTTATAATTTTCATAGTGTACAGTTTAAGTACGTGCACATGAATGTTACATTTTGTGGGAAACGCCATCAAACACAATGATGATTACAAAAATTAGATGGCCTTACACATTTGCTGTGCACATGTAACATAGTACATAGTTTACAGTGTTCGTGACATTTTTACATGAAAATATGAATTGCGTTCATGACATATTTTACATTACAATATCAATTGCGTTCATGGCATATTTTACATGTCGATGTGAGCTTTATTTTGATGGTATATGTTTTAAATTTTATTTTTAGCATTGCACGTCATTTGTTTTTCTCATGTAGTATCAATGATGTTTTTACATAAGAAAATGCACTATAATTTTGTATGATGTTTGCTCTCCATTGATTTGAAAATCTGGCACGTGACGCAATGACAATTTTTTGTTGCTGGTTATAGACTTCAGACCCCAAGCCGACTGTGAAGGGGATTTGATAGAAACGGAACTGGATCCTGCAACGAAGGAGGCACAGCACAGTAAGTAATCGGTGTTGCCATGGAAAGAGTGGCAATTGTACGTTTTTGACAACTGGGATATTGTAGTACTAAAGTAAGCTAAAGCAAAATATCCACGTCCTGCTTTTGTGTTTTTTGTACAATCCTCGATAGTGTAGGTGGTAGACACTGCTGGCAGACTTATAGTCTCAAAGGTTTGACGTAATCTGCATGCCAAGTTTTTATTCGTTCGAACAGTGGCAAGATTCAGTGTATACATAATAATTGCCGTTGTTCTTATCAAATATATATAAATTATTATCTAGATTTTGATATTTCTTTCCACCATTTTGGATCTTTTTAGTTGCCAACTAGGTTTCAAAATTTGGGCCCTTAGTGTCCTGAAAGGATAAAACACCTGTATGATGCGATATAGTTGGACGTGTCTGATTTGGCAACGTTACTTTCTTTACCTGGAATGTCCAGGATTTACATGGCGGTTGTCGTCGATGATACAGCAGACCCTTCCGTCACACCTGGTCTTATTTACCTTGTACATTTTAAATAGTCTCTGTTTTAATGTTTCATCGAATTTGTGCTTGAATAAAAATTCCGTTAACATGTCTGTATTTTCTTGGTTGTTTTGAATTCATTATTTGACTCTACTGTATCTTATTCAAAATTCATATTGAAAAGTATAAAAAGATGCTATTGCTTTGTATCATTTTTTTAGAAATCAGATTAGCATCAACCTATTGAAGAGATTGTTTCTTATGTAAGCTAACGTATTCGTTTCCATCACGACTACCCGTACGGCACAATGAATGTTGTATGTCTCTATCTGTCGTTAAAGAACTACAGATATCGTACTGGAATAGACCAAAGTTTTACAACGGTTAAATCTAACTTTGGTTCGTGACGGGGCCAGTATCCATTGCCAAAACAGACATTATGTGTTGGTACTGTATCAATAACATGTCCGAGAAACACCAGAACGAAAATAATCCGTAAATCAAAGTAGACTGTTATGGATGAGTGTATCGAAGTGAAACTGCAGAATAAGGACCGGGTATGTATATTAATTCTGACTTTCTTTCCAGAAATCAAAGTGATGAAGGGAGCAATAATTGGAGGGATCTGTGGGTTCGTCTTCCTTCTGGGGTCGGCTGTAGCGACCATACTGCTAGTACGACACAAACGAAGGTGAGGTCACAACAAACTCGAATTTTGTCAGACTTACAAAAAAATCAATAATATTAGTATGATATTTGGGATGGGAAAATAATATTTGAAGTAGTATTTATTCTTGCTGTGTCTTTTGAGGTTCTTGGTGGAGAAAAAATCTTTCCTGCTTTCATATCTCCCCTTGTTTTATAAAGTCTGAGTAAAGGGTAAATTGTCAAGATATATATAAGTGAATTTTTAATCAAGAAATACTACAACTGTTCTTAGTGGATACTTCTCCCGTTTGATATGATTTGAATAATACTAAATACATCCGTGTACCAATGATACATAAAAGAAAATTAACACTTGTATCCAATCGTATGTTACAGGACAAGAATTCGCCATATAAGGACAGACACAACATCTCTGAATTCCTTCGATCGAAGGTCAAGCGGAAAGTATTCATTCCGACTTCCTCGGCCTTTTTCATTTGATCTTGGTAAAGACAAGGAATGGGAGGCAGAACATCTCTCGGTCCATAATTCGGAGTTTGAACCAGCAACAGACTGTGACACGGTTCTCACTTTAAAGGACTCTGATACTCCACCTATGAATGGAACATTTTCAAATCCAGTTGAGGTTTCAGACAGTCCTCATACACCGGACACAAGATGATACTAAACTTTACTATATATTGATATTTTTCCAGCTTTTGAAGTTTCCATTATATCAGAACAGAACTTTCGACAAAATTTTGTCAATTGGTTTTCTTGAATTCATTTGAAATTCATTTTCAATAATTCCTACGAATTCATTACATATGCAATGATAAGTATATACTGAAATAGGTTTTCAGTTAAAAAATATACATCGTACGTACGAGACAATTACTTACATATTGAAGCTAGGAAAAATAATGCCATTTGCCTATTCGAGGGAGTGTGAAAGGACATTTCTTCTATACTGCTGTATATACCATCATTTGTAATATTTAATATACAAATCTGTAATACATTATATGTAAATATTCGAATATTCTGTGTCCATATTTATCTAATCCATGTATCTTTGAACTTGTATGAGGATACGTGAAAGTAAATATTCCAGAAATTGAAATTGTTTTTTAAAACATTATATATGGAGACGGACATTAAAATAATGTCTAACAAAGATATAATAGAAGCAGTCAATGCATTTACATTACTCCACTGGCTTAGCAAATCCTTTTCATGGCGGCTCTCTGTACGGTAATTGAATTTCCTTGGCCTGACAATTCTGTACTTTTGTGATAACAAAAGATATACAGCAATGCCGATATATTTCGAATATGTAGTTTTTTTATTGATGATAATCATGATGAAATTACGAACATTACAATAGTGTATGTAGTGTGCAAAGCTAAATAATCATAGGAAAAACAGGTACTCTCTCAAAAAACCAAATACACTCCTCCACAACCCTACCAAGTGTTTAGAGAATAAATTTTGGTTTACCAGGTAATGAATGACTCGTTAAATGAAGCTTGAATTGGAATGGTGCTCTGTAACAAATATTAAATCAGATTTGTTCGATTGATCAATTTTGTTCGAGCACATAACGATTGTATCCTCCACAACGTATCGTACCTTATTCCATATAGTGTTTATTTAGCCTAAGCATGCATGTACGTACTTATACCGAACAGATGGTTGAATTCCATTTTGTTACGATTATTCACGTAATAAAATCATTCATTTTTTCATCGTTATACATTCCATAGCTACTGCTGATCACTGTTTGTGTACATTTAAATGTTTGTAATATTTCTTATCAGATTAAAAGATAGGTCAAAGTGAGTCTTGGCTTTTTTCTGTATTAATGTATTATTGTAAGCTAAATACCTGCTGTCCTTTTCCATCTATCGTATAATTGTGGTTGCAGGATTATTTAAAGAAATAATCGCCCAATGTGGAGTCGTAATTGCCAAACAAAATCGATATAACAAGAGCAAATTATCCGATAAAGAAACACTTGCACACATATCAATAGCAAAGTTCATGGAAAGTAAGGATTGCTGCGGAAGGGTAAGCGTCGTATACTCCATCCATGACTGACATCAGTCACGTAGATAATTCAGGATTATTTCCCAACATCTCAGTCCTCTGTAATGTTTATGACGCTTTTATGTTTAAAGACACAAGCAATGAATACACATGCATTTATAAATGTACTTAATATGTCATACAATGATATGTCCATATCACACAAAAATGAGGAATCGGTTTCAGAGACGAATTTCAAAACCGAGATAAATGGATTAAAAAATATTATTGTGTAAGAACCTTACACGAACAGATTATAAACGAAATGATAAACGCAATATAAACCATCGAACACATCGTCAAACCTCGTTGTTACAGGATTTCAATGTGGTGATTCTACATATATTATATTAATGTTTCGTTCTCAGTCTTTTATTTTCCCCCGATGTGAATGACGTTTTGAAAACTTCAAATCAACTGACCGTACTAATGTTTTAATTGAACAACGGGTAAATATTGAGTGAAAATTTATATCGTAAAATAGCGCCTGTTTTTGTTGTATTCACGTTACTTTTCATTCCTCTCTATAGGAATTCAATATGTATACCAAATACAAGGTCAAACCCTTAATCTTTACGTAATTTACAGTTCTGCAAAAAGCTGCCGAACGAAACTCCTGGCGCGTAGAAATAGCGTGAAAAATATTGCAAAAGAACAGCAATACTCACTTCCAATATATAAACTCTGAATACATGTCCAAGAAAAATAGGAAAATATACCCTAGATATAGTGTAAGTACATACAGATATATAAAAAAATACGGTAAGCTCGGTTCAATTACATTTTGTAATTGTAATTGTAAAAGAAAATAAATGAATTGACAATACGGAGTTTCAGGTTAGTGAAAGCTTGTTTAAATCGTATGTCGTGGCTTGTGTAGACAAAAGATTTGTTGAACCAGACTGTCAAAACCTACGACATTTTTAAGTATTGATTTTTTCGAATTACTGTTAAGATTGTATTTTTACAGTGTGGCCTCGTAATTGTTATGATACAGAGGGATGTTATGTATGTATGAACACATCGATCTGGCCCGAGTAGAGACACTTTACACTACAAGTTATGTTGAAGACACCTCTTCCATTGATTGATATTACCTTTGTCTGTAACTGTTTTTCTATTATTGTCAGGATCTCTCTACCTTGTCTGACCTCCATCCAAGGCGTTTTTGCTTTTTTCTTTTTCAACTCCCACTCCCTCTTCAGATTTAAATGGCTGCAAGACCCCTTTTCTCAATAAAGGACCATTCTCATGAAGAAGACATGCCGGCCAGACGACATAATCGACCATGTTCCCCGACTGAGTGTACGGTGTATACAGGTCTGTAAGGAACGGTGTACCTCTCGCCGGGCTTGACGTCAGCGACAATGGCGGAGTCTGGACATTCATATACCACGTGACTTTAGCACATTCTTTATAGAATGCATTCATTGCCTTCTGGTTGTTAGGAGGAACTTTCCGCTTTTTTCCTTCTATGAAGCACTGTTGAGAAAGCAAAAAGCTTGGTAATACACCTGATAAATACGAATACATATGGAACCATGAAGTATTGTCATGTATGTCAGATTGTGGTAACGATATCGGTAATAACTTCTTCTTGCGTTCATGATTTGGTAATACACATCTCAGAGTGCAGGTTAGGGTTTTACGAACAGCTATCAAAAGAGTTCGGTCAACGAAAACCTTACTGATGATTTTAAGAGGACCGTTGTATGAGAATTAAACACATCGATGACACTGACACTTTTATCTTCCCCTCGAGAAAAGCTTCTTTGACTAGTAACTAACAAGAGCAAGGGACCACGAAAACTCAACATCATGTGAAGATCCCAGGTGCCCGTGGCTGTTTTTCATGAAACTGTGAACCAGACCGGTCAGTGTTGCAGTGGTTGTATCTATGGGTAAAGTGACATGTGACAGATCTCGCCTCAAAAATAACCCGGGTTTTTGTGCGATAAACTCAACAAAACTAACAAGGGCGCAATCGATATGTAGTGAATAATTGATAATGTCAGCGACCGAAGGTTTGGAAAGAAGGCGAAAAATAAAAAAACGAAATTTGAAAAGTATTTTTTCCCATGTTCTAATAATTTGTTAATTTCTTTAATTATCGAATGACGATTAAATGCATTTTGCACCCACTGCTTACTTAAGAAACTATAAACATTACCGTCTTAGTATAAATGGACTACTTCGGTTTCTCTAGACTTTCATAGACGCATTTTCACATATTCAAAAGTAACATGTAAGGACTGCGACTTTTATCACTAATGTGACAAAGCTGTATTAAAAAATAGCAACAATTAGATCATATTGTCAGTATGTTAGGTCGCCTGAGTGTCGCTTAAATACAGGCATATATCAAGTAATTTTGAAACTACACTTATACTGTATTTTCTATCATTGTGGAAATGTGAGAGGATACCAAAACCTCCATTCATAACACAAACAAAGCCATTGTAATGGCACCATTATCAATACTTCATAAAAAAATCATTTCAATTTGTCCAGCAAAGCTACATTGCTTAGTTTAAGATCAGGTAACAGTAGCATTAAGTGACCATTTGAAAGATAATGTTTAAAACTAAAAATACATGGACGATAATGCTTACCATTTGTACTTCTTCAACGTGTGCTGGAGCTGATGTTTTCCTTAGTTGTCGCAGAAGATCTTTACATTCTTCAGACAGAACTTTCGTTGGAATTGGCTTCTAAAAAATTGGGGTTTTTTTATAGAATAATTGCATTGATTTAAAAATTATTTGCTACATGTGACAAAAGTGAATGTTCTTATCGACATTAAGAGAAGATACTGTTCTGCATGGCAGGGTAAGAACGTTTCTTTTTTAATGAAAAATTTAAAATGATGTTTATATATAGAGCTCTGACAAACTTTATTTTGTGTCAAGAACACCGATTCATTATGGAGTCGATGACGTTGGTGTTATCATTAAACAAATAATCCCTTTTCAATATAAATTAAAATAAAACAAAAAGACAACATGGAATGACCACTAATATGTATTTACATATTACTATGAAAATTACATTTAATTATCAAGCGTTTGATTAATTATACCCACGTACCTGTTCAACTGTGATTCTGTTTCCTGCAGGATGTTGCAGATTTCGAACAGGAACGGTTTTTGCCGTATGACTTTGATGGTTTTGCCCGCCGGCTTTCTGACTCCCTTCTTTTTGATATGGCAAAATCTTTGTGCTGAATTCCAGATGTTCCATGTACTGTCTTGACAAGTCCGACGTAAATTCAAAACTGTCCTGAGAGATAGATGATAACAAATGGGATACACTCAATATTGTGAATACGTAGATGTATATCTCAATGCAATAGTAGCACAATACAGATTGCCTTTACGAATTTCTATACCGTTTAAGTTATTTAATCGTACATTCTTCTGTTAAGTCTAGCTACCAGTTCCTAAGGTTTTGCAGAATTTTTACATTAGCCTATATTCCCCTAACTGAAACCGCCTGCTCTAGAGACAGGGACCAGGCTAGAGTCTATTGAATAGGCAGGGATATATCAAACCGAGTGTAAGAGTTTGGCGGAAAGCAAGTAGTTTATCCATTGGTTTGTGATATCGCTGTTCACGGAATAAAACCAGTAGAGTCGAGGTAACCTACATAGAACGATGACGCGACCCTATTTTAAGTAACATCATAGCACGTGCTATCTAACATATCCTAGGTGGCCACAGAGAACTCTCAAACAGGTAAAACGGGAAACAAATATGTGAAATGTCGCATATGTCTAGATTCAGAGTGCAAGTTCAGATCATAGATGATAACATTAACTCATAATTAATTAACAGCCAGTGAATACAGTTTCAATACTAACATAAACAGTGTTATTTAAGATCTGTATCGCTGTAATCTCTGGATATCCCTGATCTTTCAGTTCTTCAAACGCGTCTGTCCACTGGTTATCGTACAACTCTTTGTAAAGCTCGGCAATCTTAGTCGGTCTGATGGCGCTACTCAGGTCAGTTATGGCTGCGTTGTTTTCACGTAATTTGTGTCCCGCTACTTCACTTAATCTGAACGTAAAAAGAAAACATAGCTATTTTTCACATTTTCCGAACAATCCCCCCTTTGTCAACTGCAATTATCAAATGATATCAAAAATATGCAATACAAAAAATGATAGTTTACGTTTCTGCACAAGAATATGTGATTGTGTCATCTAATATTTTCAAATATGTTTTCAAAAAGAATTCTTGTGAACTTTGAATTTTTCCATTGGTTTCACCGATGTCTGTTGTTATCCAGAATTGAATGCTAGCAAAAATGTTGTGAAATATGTATTTTGATGAAATGCATAGTCAAGTTAGAACCACTTATTGTATACCTTTAGACAAAATAATCAATAGTTTCCAATTCAGTGAATACCGAAAAGACTCCATTGAGATAAGTGACTGTTATATGATAATACGAATAACTTTTTATTGGTCATTTCTGTAAATGTACATATGACTTTAACGAGAAAAACATCATTCGATACCATTGTAAACTTCAAATCATGATTCCATTAAAATTTCTCTCCCTGGTTCACAGTGGACGAAACTTTAATCTTCCAAAGGAATATTAGGAAACTAATATATGTAAGTTTAGAATATACAATGGATCTGGTCGTAGTTTTATATTATTATTATTACTACTATTACAAGCGTTAATAAGTATTTATGTATAAGTGCACCTTTGTCTTAGAAATAACATTTTTAAAGTATCCAAATATTGGCCGAGAGGGCTGGTAAAGTGTCATATGGCTGCGCTCCGAACCCCCAGCCAAGACTGAATCTTTGTTTAAATCTATCTTATACCACATTATGTACTATTTGCTCCTCAGTGCATAAGTAACTGACATATCGATAGCATGCTACTTAAGGAGAAAGTAGCCGGTTAATTTCTGGAATAACGTTTAGAAGCTTTGCAATACTGACTCGTTCAAACGCTTAAATGATTTAGTGCATGATGTAACATTTCAAACATAATGGCGACCTTTACAGATCATCGAACTAAGTTAACATATACTCGGATCGGTTGTTATATTATCGCTGTGATATTGAACATAACATTAGTTTTATTACATTACTACTTTGATTATTATTTTTATCTAAAATATCCTATAACAAAAGAACAGGCAATATTCTTTAACGGATAACTGTAAAAGTTCATATCTTACATGTTACAATAATCTTAATTTAGCTCTAAAATATGATCGCGCGAATTACATCACAGAGATAGAAATAATGACGAACGCGCGAATTCAGAATGGCGCGTATTTGTGGTATTACGTTCACAGTGTATTGCGCCAAAATAGGTACGTTTACAGTGATGGAATTCAAACTATTTAACGACATTTGCAAATACGCAACACAAACCTGTTTAAAAGCTCCTGTTTTTCTCTTGTTATCGTGTTAATCATTGCGTGTTGTTCTTTAGTTTCTTTTTCTAATCCGTTTATTATTGCTCTCTGTTGTTGTACAGTTTTGTTGTTTTCCATAATTTCGGCTACCTTCGAATCATATCTCATCTGTAGCTTGGAAACTTCTCGTTGAAGCTCTTCAATCCTCTTTGCTAAGCTGTCATGTTTTGCTTCTGCTGTTGTTGATGCTACAATCGGCTGTTGTTCCTTATCTCTTTGATCACCTACCACCATCTGCGGTGTTGTCTTTTGCTGTCGTTCAGTCTCACGTGGCAAAAGCTTTTGCTGGAGTTCAAAACTGATTCTTGTCATAAATATCTATACTATTTACAAAATATGGTAATGAAAACGGCATTGGATAGTATTCAATCATAAGCACCTTTTAAAAATCAATATACTGTGTTTAGTAATCAATTAACGTGATCAATGCATCCGTCACCACCATTAAGAATTATACAGAAAATCAACTTCCTCACTTAACCTATGAGTATTGCCAATAACCAGAAATGTAATATGTAAACCAACGGACGACTTACGGGGAGTTGAACAGTTTTGCACTGCCTTTTAAATGGTCAATTTCATTTTCAAAATATTTTACTGGAACATTTTCGTGGACTATTGCGTGGGAAAAAATTGATTCCCGGAATTAAGCATGGATTACATGGTATATATTTCAAATCGATTATATATATTATATATATATCATTCCATTACAAAGGGTTGAAGACATCAAAAAAATATGGAAAGCTAAATATTTCCGGAGTTTGTGTTTTGTGTACAATGTATTTCACTAAATACTTATAAGAACGTTCCGTTTTTAATGAATTAAATAAATAATGACACAAAACAAAAACCGCTGTATTGTGACGTCACAATGATTTCGTCACCCATTCTTGCATGTTTCAGGGATGTTCCTATTACTGGATTGACTCCATTGTATAAGATGAGGGTTTTCATATTGTACAAGCTATTGTTTGTAATGTAAATATATAAATAACAGTTTTTAAAAATAATTTTGGCAAAATAATTGCAACATGTTCATCTAGCAAAATGTACATTTTTATGGGGTTTGCAAGTAGAGCACATACAATTTGATCGACTTTAGGGAAAAAATCATTACTGAAGTGAAGATATTGAATTTCATTTGAATGAAATCAGACTAAACCAGATGGGACACTGTAATCGGCTAAAGTATTTCACAGCAAATTCAGAGACAAATCTGCTGACACCGTTTGTTAGGAATAAGATAACCGTTTGATTCATTCAGAGTTAGGTTTGGAATTGAAAAAGTGGAATGAAAAGCTGACTAATAAAATGGACTACACTGTATAAGACATTTACAAATAACTCATACCTCCCAGTTCTGAATTTGAGACAGAATCATGTTTAAACGGTCCTCTAAGTCTGGAGTTGCATTATATGCGGTCTCGCCACTTAAAATCTTATTTACATATTTCTGCCATTTTTGTATTTTCTTGTCCATATCATCTGACATACACTCATCCAGTGCTTTCAGGAAGTCTCCGTTAACCTTACATGGTTTATAACCAAACGTTTTCTGAAAAGAATCAATTTGTGGTTTTTACTTATTGTTCAATCAATAAGAGGCCTACCATGTCTGAAATAATAAAATCAGTTGTACGACTAAAATAGTGTGTAGAGATCGTGATGCTTGATCACAAAAAGATAAACACACACCACACATACATATACACATACATGCATACACACACACGCGCGCACATCACAAACCAAATCATTACAACCGCCACATGTTTTCTGCAAGTAAATTGTCGTTAGAAAAGGAGTAAAGTGTAATTTAGAATCTATCCAGAAACAAGAGGAAGTTAAGAGTAATTCTCAAATAGCAATCTTCGGATTCTGTTGTTTTGTGGCATTAATTAGCTGTTTTGAATTCTACGACATACGATGTGTATATAGATTTTTTCGTCTACGCTTTCATTTTGGCCTAATTGGCATCCTTTCTCGTATGATGTTTACACGTTGCAGCGGGAAAAATAACTTCTAGAACACCGTGACACAATCTTTGGTGTCAAATTATATGACAATAAAATTTACCTGAAATGCCCTGACATGATTTGACATTTGGGACAACATGTCCAGCAAGCGACGTCGCTGTTTGTCCTGTTCCATTGTTTTCCTGTCTGCCTGAAAGCTCCAAACGTCTTTCTTCCATTGTTCAAGTCTTGGTTTCATTGCTTCTTTTATGAACGAAATAACTGACATGCTTTTAGCATTCATTGTGTCAGTCAGATGTCCATGACGTCTAGAAAACGCCATCTCCGCTGTCTTAAAGCTGAGTATCTTTCAATTCTTTGGTATCCTGCTAACAGTTACCATTTCTACACTGTAATTTTGACAATATTGAATATGCTATTATTAAGTATATAAATGTTCCTTAAAAAGATATTTTATTCTATTATACCTTAATGCAAAACCACTGTCATATATTAATTCTATTGATTTTTATTGTACTTTATATAATCTATTTCATATTTGATATATAGGAATTTATCCATTCGATAAAATTTAGTAGTGATATAACTTTTGTATTTTTTACCAACCACAACAGTGTTTTCTAGTCTCTACACTGAAAGAGGCTGACCGATTTTCCTGTTCGAAATATTTTATCACGACTGTCCCCTGTTTTTTTCCCTTAAAATATTTTTGAAATAGAAACTATAATGTTTTCCCTTGAAATACCATATATTTATCATCTATATGATAATATATATCTATAGATATTGAATAGGAAATCATTAAACCGTTTAGTATTTTCTATAAATCAATAAATTGTTTTTGGTCGGATCTCCTAAATATTGCCGTATAAACTGACCGCCAGTTAGTTGTCCAGTATAACCTGACCGCCAGTTAGTTGTCCAGTATAACCTGACTGCCAGGTAGTTGTCCAGTATAACCAGGCCGCCAGTAAGTTGTCCAGGATAACCTGACCGCCAGTTAGTTTTCGAGTATAACGTTACCATAAGTTAGTTGTCCAGTATAACCTGACCGCCAGTTAGTTTTCCAGTATAACGTTGCCATGAGTTAGTTGTCCAGTATAACCTGACCGCGGTTAGTTATCCAGTATAATCTGACCGCCAGTTAGTTTTCGAGTATAACGTTACCATAAGTTAGTTGTCCAGTATAACCTGACCGCGGTTAGTTATCCAGTATAACCTGACCGTCAGTTAGTTTTCGAGTATAACGTTACCATGAATTAGTTGTCCAGTATAACCTGACCGCGAGTTTAGTTTTCCAGTGTAACCTAACCGTGTCCAAGAAAGATGTGAGTTTGTGTTGAGGTCAACCTTATCGTAAGTTACTTTGCATTTCCGAGTTACAAAAATACTCTTTTGATTTATACAAGTATACAAACCGGATGTTTGTTTCTACTTATAGAAGGCTGACACAGTTTTTGGTGGTATCCTTATGACTCCTTTACACCATATCAAGTTCTCAAACAATCAGAATCTTAAACACATTTCAATGATAAAATTAACCAGTGTTTTCATCAACAAAAGATGCCCACGACATTTGTCCTTTTGTTTTCGCTTATAATGGTTTATATTGGATGACGTAATCTATTTATAGCACAATGTCACGCATCATGAATCAACATGAGTTCCATATAACAAACACAAATTACAAAGTAGACAGACATGTTAGATTAGATCTGCTGATAAAACTGAATTCATTAGAGTCAATAATTACCTGTACTTGCAGAAGATATCGAATTTCGCGTGACGTTTCGTGTAGACTGACTGAAACCGTCAGGTATCGGTTGCCTTCTTCAGCAGTCGTTTGACAGCTTTCGTCTGTGCGAGTGAGCCCTAGATTTCCGCGAACTGTTAAAATCTTCCTGGTAATTATTGAAAGTTTCGAAAGATCAGATGTTATCAATCATGTGTAGCGGATGTCGGCAAATTCATATCAGTTCAAATTACGACAAGCTGTATCAAGTAATGATTAAAAAGGACGAAAAAAATGTTATCGAAGATGACAAGTTATTTGACATAGTTAGACCAGACACATGTTAGCAGTGGTACAAATGACATGTGAAACACTGATAACGTCTTGATATACTTTGCGAATGGTATACATGTTTATACGAAAATGTATGTAGCATACATGTAAATAAGGATTTATGATATTTAATTTAAACGAATCTTAGAATTTTTAGTTTAAGCGAGTTCCTGGCAAGCTGAAATAAAATATAAGAAAACGGAAAGGAATTTCATAAAATATTTATCAAATGAAAACGGATTAAAGGTCCTCTTTATCACATTACCGTTTATACGGGCAAATATTGCAGAAAACGGACGTTTCTTAAAGTTATATTCTAAGGCGTATGAAACTAAACATCGGTAGAATTATTGTCAAAATCTTTAGATGGGGAGTTGTCTGAAAAGCCAAATTTATCTGTGAAGCAAATTTGATCTGTACATTACGTTATACGGTAAGGGAACGAGACGAACTTCACCATCCTATCTGGAGTTGCCTCCCCTCACGTGATATATCTGCAGAAAAGTGAAATGAAACTTTATATGTTTTACAATTGTGAAACATGTTCCGAATTATAATAATCATCCTTATTGACCCGGACGGAAATGCTCATAAAGTTTTAATGGTAGAGGAAACCAGAGGGCCCTGGGAAAACCCACGTAGTTAGGCAGGTGACGCATACATTTTCAGTTTTCGGAGACTCGAACCCCGGACGTCAGGGTGGGAGGCTGGTCTTAAAACTATATATTCAGATCAGAGTTTAAAAGAATTAGTATCTTGAATATGGATCAGTGGGTTATTGCCTAGTTCATGATTACAAACACATGCAGTTTGCCTCCGATGATTATCCAATCGGGATCGAAAGTTTTGATTGTTGGCGACGCTACAACGGCATTAGGGAGTGAATTCCAGTGGTTTACAACCCGTTCACAGAAAGAATACTTCCTCAGATTTAGTCTGCTCCTTCTTTTTAATAGTGGAAAACTGTGCCCTCTTGTTATATTGTTATTGTTTTTATACAGAAATCCTCCGCGACAGCCCTATCATATCCTCCATGTGTTAGTTTGTATACTTGAGTCAAATCTCCTCTCAATCTTCTGTGCCTCTGCGTCGGTAATTTAAGGATCCCTAGTCTACTTCCATAGTTTAGGTCTTTCATTCCTGGTATTTTGCTCGTTGCTCTTCTTTGCATATTTTCCAACTCATTTATGTCTTTTTGCAGATAGGGATTCCACACGCAGGCCCCATATTCCAGGTACGGAAGTACAAGAGCTTTATATAAAAGACAGGACGACTTTTTGTCTAAGTACGTATATGTTCTTTGGATGGTTCCCATTATTCTATTGGCTTTATTGACTTCATCATGAATATGTTTGTTGAAATTAAGGTTGTTGTCTGTTATGATTCCAATGTCCTTTTCTTTGTTACCTGATCTAATGTAACCTCTACTCTTCCATTTCCCTCGTCTCTATGTAAGTTTAGCGGTGTAAAATTTTGCATTTTGTCCAGTTGAAATTTCAAGAGCCATTTATCAGACCATTGTTGAAGCGTATCTAAATCTTTCTGGAGTTCAGTTATCGTTATGACTGTAATTTTTTGTATCCTCTGTAAATAAATATGTCCTTGCGTTAATAGTTTCCGGAAGATCATTGATGTAAACTACCAAAAGGAATGGACCTAACACGTGTAGTAGTGTCATTATTTGACAATATTGCTTTTAACATATTCCCGGTGTTTTAGCTGTGTGCGTTCGTATGTAACGGAAATCAGCCTACCGTAAATATTGTACGTGGCGCATTGCGGCAAAACTTTTAGCACGCACGCGCGGAAATAGCACGTGAGAATGCGAGTGAGATACTGAGCAGATGTGATGTAATGAGTAGTAAACCTGTTTGTCCAGTAAGTATTGTCTATGTATAGTAATTAAGTGTTGAATGTTGGGTAGTTTTACCTGGCGCACTGGTCACTTTTGGATAGAGCGCTCAGAGCTTCAACATCGTCGAAGTGTGATAATAGCCAGCCTAGCGACCATGAGAGGTAGCGGCACTAGAGCCTAACATTGTAAACGTAAGTACTATGTGTAAAATATTAACGTAATTTAATATAGTATCTATCTACTATTATATTTGATTAGGGGCATATTTTTGTTTAAAAGTAAAGTTGATATTTTGGAAGTGTGTTAATTAAAATATCGGGCGTGGTCGATTTAATAGACAGGTGAATCCGAAGAAGCATAGTTTTTATGTGTGTATTGTTTTATTTATAGTGTGTACTGAACGAGTCAGTCTGAGGGCTCGGTGGACCTAATTCCGAGAAAACCCTCTTCACACTGAAGAGGTGGACATTTTTTATATATGTAGTATAATTGGATACCAACTGTTATTTCTATATAATTTGTAGATTGATTTTACAGTTGTAATGAATATATATGTATATTCAGTATTTCAAACTAATGTAACTGACTACGGTCAGAGTGATCTGGATATATGGTTATATTATATAGTTATCGTATGATTGTGTAGGTATTGTAGTAATATGATGTATTTCATGTTACAGGTTTTTTTTATTGTATTAATAAAACTGTGAAGAAAAAGGACCCAGGAGTTGTTTTGATGAGGTTAAAGACAACTACTGCACACGTTTCCTGTGGGATCCCACAACAACACAATCGATTGGCAAACAAACTAAAAAGCATAAAGTTTATGAGATCACTATGACGACTGTAAAACTTCCCATAATTTTCATCAACCTGTATATTTCGAATCCCTGTGTTATGAGTTTGTCAGTTGTCGACATTTTGCAAAAAACTCGTGATACCGGGAACGGACCCTTGATCATTTTGTAAGCTTCTTATCCTGTACAAATGTCAAGAAGTTGAGATCAATAAACACAACATTACAAATATGAATTGGTACAAAGTTTAACTGTACGTGTATTTGACATTAATTAACAGTACTTTTATCTAAACAGTCCTTGTATTTAAACTTAACTTGACAACAATATCATTAATTGCAGCCAGATATTATCAATCACCAACGTTTGCTACCTTCCGATTAAATCTAGATTTGATATAACACGGAATTTATATTAACAACGACATTGATAAACATAAACAGTTAAGGACAGATTTGACATTGACAAAGCTCTATATGACACGCTGGCATGACCATTATGACGTCATACATATAATATTGTTGACGGCGATAAATCACTAATAAAACTAGTTTTTGTACAACTTATAAATCATCCTATTGAATAAAGGGAATGTCAAAATCACCTCATCACACTTCTATATATAGTTTGTACGTGTTATATTCGGATGCTGAGCCATATCATCAGACATGGCTTTGTGACGAAAGCGCCACTGGCGAGGCGATTACAACCTCCGGCTAACACTGCGCCTGATGATATTATTTTCATTTCCTTCGTCGTTCTAGATGTAAGTTTGGCGCTATTTAGGTCTATCATTGGCTTTCTGTCATCGTCTGTATGGTTTTCCAGAATCCAACAACCATAAGGTTCCTTTATTAATTTATTTTATTTTTTATCTCATTTTCTTTTAAATGGCTGCAAGACTCCTTTGGTCAATAGCGGACCATTTTCATGAAGAAGACAGGCCGGCCACACAACATAATCTACATGGTCCCCGGACTGTGTGTAGAACATGTACAACTCAGTCTGGACCGGTGAACCTTTTACCAGTTTTGACGTCAATACCAGAGGAGGAGACTGGACATTCATGTACCACGTGATCTCAGCACAATCTTTGTAGAATTGTATCAGATGATCATTTTCACTTTTCTTTTCTAGTATCTTCAGCATTCTTTCTTTCTCTTTAAGGAAACGCTACAAAAACATTCAAATATATCATTGTTTTTCTGTTTGAGCACCACAACCAATCGCAAAAATACCAACAATCTATCAATTAGCTCCAATAACGTACAGTTTTCTTTCATCCTTTCTTTTCGTTTTTCACCTAAGTTACAGGATGGTATCACATCATAAATGTAGAGTACGAAAAAATTTTCCTCGTTACAGAAACAGCGATGTGGGATTGAAAGTACGAGAAATATTCCTCATATTAAACAAATTACATGATTCCTTCTGTTAATGTGCTTACTGTTTTAACTTGTCGTTTAAAGGGTGTGAAAGAATATATGCAGTGTTATACATACAGCTGTAACTGTATAAACCAAGTTTCAGGTCACAGATACCATTGTATATCAGCGTTTGTATAATGATATGTGGAATACATTTGTATATCACAAAGTTATTTTACTTACCTTTTGTACTTCCGGAACAAATGCAGGTGCTGAGGATTTCAGCAATTGCTTAATCAGGTCTATACATTCATCAGGCAATGATACAGGTTTCTGCAGGAAATGACACAATTTCAAATAGCTCTTATAACTGTGTGACTTAAAAATGAGAAATCATGATATTGAGCCCAATGCAATTGTGAACAGCAAAATACTTGCTTAATAATTTCAATGACTGGAGTCAACACATTTCTAATACAGTTATTACAAGAACGTGTGAAAGAAGCGGCCACGAAGAGTAAACGTCGGGTAAAGAAGGGTACAATTAAGATCAAGATGGGAAAACTTAAGATCAGGTAAGGTAAACTTAAGATCAGGTAAGGTAAACTTAAGATCAGGTAAGATAAACTTAAGATCAAGTAAGGTAAACTTAAGATCAGGTAAGGTAAACTTAAGATCAATATGGGAAATTGAAGATCAATAAGGGAAACTTAAGATCAGGTAAGGTAAACTTAAGATCAGGTAAGTTAAACTTAAGATCAGGTAAGGTAAACTTAAGATCAGGTAAGGTAAACTTAAGATCAGGTAAGGTAAACTTAAGATCAATAAGGTAAACTTAAGATCAATAAAGTTAAGATCAAGATGTGAAAACTTAAGATCAAGATGTGAAAACTTAAGATCAGGTAAGGTAAACTTAAGATCAAGTAAGGTAAGCTTAAGATCAAGTAAGGTAAACTTAAGATCAATAAGGTAAACTTAAGATCAAGATGTGAAAACTTAAGATCAAGATGTGAAAACTTTAGATCAGGTAAGGTAAACTTAAGATCAAGTAAGGTAAACTTAAGATCAATAAGGGAAACTTAAGATCAAGATGTGAAAACTTAAGATCAAGATGGAAAAGCTTAAGATCAAGAAAGGGAAACTTATTGCCATATGTTACAAACTTAAACAAATAATAAGCCACTTTTATCTGTACTACTCAACAGGATTTAACAGAATCATTGTAAAGTAAAACTATCCTAGTCCACTTTATCTTTAATTTGTTACAGAAACACTCCTATGAAAACCCGGCTTAAGGTATTCATGTGAATACGTGATATGTTTTTGCTATTTTTAAATGATTATTCAAGTAATTAATATAAATACACACACACATATATATATATGGGGGGGGGGGGGGGGGGGGGGGGAGGGGTGGAAATTAGTAAGTAATATGGAATGTTAAGTCCGGTACTATATCCTAACAAACAAATGTTTGTTGGATGTGTATTGAATAGATGTATGATCGATGAATCCATAGCGACAGTACTGACAAATGAATTATTGAAATTTTATTAAGAAACAAATAAGACACAAAATATTAAATAAATTACACTACAAGGAACATAAAACAAATACAAAGTTATAGACTATGATCCAGAGCGGTGGTGTTAATTTAGGTGTCCCGATAATCCCTTCGGCCGATGGACGCCGAAGTCCCTTTATAGGGGGAAACATCTTAAGTTGTAAATGTTTTGTAGAAATATCGGTACTCTGCGTAACTGCAACTGTATGGCTATGAAGAGCGTTTGATTTTACCATATATGGTTCCTGATACTTTTTTTTAAATTTCTAGTTATTGTGAGCCATTTTGGCTCAGCCCTTAATGTTCCTTGGGGGTGTTAATGTCAATTGTTTGCGAACGGACGACGCACCACATGGGACAAAATCGGCGATTGCAATAGTTTTCATGTCATAATCAAAACAAGGAAATCAATTTCAGCACAAAACCATTCATATAATGAATGAATATTTCATTCCACATTTTTTCCTATTCTATAAATAGAGACTTGACTCCTTACCTCTTCATGTTTACCCTTCCCCTCGGTGCAAGGCAACATCTGTGATCTGTGTGTTAATTGATTCAGCTGCTTTTCTCGTAGATCAGCAGTGAATTTATAACTGTCCTGATAACAGAATCAGAAAAGTATTTAAAGTCTATGTGTTACATGAGTAAGGTGTCTTTTCATCGCATACTGATGTATCACTTATCACATACACTACCTGCGATTACAGAGCTGAAGTCATTAATTATAAACGAATCTTCAAAATATCCAGATGTATCACGGATCTTAAAGAAAATTTAACGTAAATAGAACGTTTTATTCTTCGAGATTGGTCAACCACATAAATTCACAAGACGGAAAGGCATGCCCAAGGCAATTTGGGTGCTAGCGTACATGAACTGATCGTAGAATGATATTGGTAATATCGATTGTAAATCTAACACGAAGGTATAAAATGTCTGTGACGTTTTGATTGTTTGTACATCACTATAGATCGGGTATTTCTAAGCTTATCTCATTTTTTCGATAATCGCAGGAATTGAAATTATAAGATTCGATTTTTCCGTGTCTCACGTCTCTTTAAACGTCCGCCTATTTATTTGTAATTTTCTCTTGGTAATTTTTTAAAAAAAAAAAGCAAAATCTCATTTTACTTCCAAAGTAAAACACCAATATCTATGTACATATTTCTCTCATTCCTAACATCTCAAGCTAGAAAAACATTGTATTTGTTCAGTAATTATTCGTAGTGTGCACGCTACTGCGGTTACTCTCGCGGTTATACTTTTCTCTGTATGAAATGTACTCACAACAAGGGCTACAAAGAGGATGTCTATAACCTCTTTCTCTTCAATTCCGTTCTCTATTAACTCGGAAAAGGCGTCGGTCCATTGGTTGGTGTATAACTCTTTTAAACCCTCGGCGATTTTGGTTGGTCTGTTGTGTGTGCTTAGATCGATGATGGCTGGGTTGTTATGTCTTAGTTTTTGACCTGCTATCTCACTGAGTCTAAAACATAAGTTATCAATATTTGAACTTGATATTATGAACTTTAATATTACGTGAAATCTGCATATATTTTGAGGTTCTTGGTACAATATATCCAGTCACCTTTTCTTTCTCAACTATTACTAGTACTATGTCCGCCTTTCCTGTGAAATTGTACAGATATTCCAATATAAAAAATTGATAAACAACAAATATATCTAATTGATACGAGTCACTCAAAATCGTTATAACGTGTTGAATATGCCAGAAGAAATTCTTGAGTGTATTAGGGGTGTATGTCAACGATCAGAAACGTTCACCACAAAAACATAATATATGAAAAAACAGTGACAAGATTTATATCTAATACAAGAATAAATAAAGTTGAAAAAAAGAAAAGTGACAGCGAATTGGTGATAGTTTCCAACGTGCCATCACGGCGTGTTCATTGGCTAACTAAATGGCTTCCTCTTACTACGAATTCACAACTACATGAGAGAGATACTAGGGAAGGGAGTGGAGGGAAGGGAGTAGAGGGAAAGCAGTAGGGGGAAGGAAGTAGAGGGAAGGCAGTAGAGGGAAGGGAGTAGAGGAAAGGCAGTAGAGGGAAGGGAGTAGAGGGAAGGGAGTAGGGGGAAGGCAGTAGGGGGAAGGAAGTAGAGGGAAGGGAGTAGAGGGAAGGGAGTAGAGGGAAGGCAGTAGGGGGAAGGAAGTAGAGGGAAGGCAGTAGAGGGAAAGCAGTAGAGGGAAGGAAGTAGAGGGAAGGGAGTAAAGGGAAGGGTGTAGAGAGGAGGGAGTAGAGGGAAGGGAGTAGAGGAAAGGGAGTAGAGGGAAGAGAGTAGAGGGAAAGGAGTAGAGGGAAGGTAGTAAAGGGAAGGGAGTAGAGAGAAGGGGGTAGAGGGAAGGGAGTAGAGTGAAGGGAGTAGAAGGAAGGGAGTAGAGGGAAGAAGGAAAGGGAAGGGAGTAGAGAGAAGGGAGTAGAGGGAAGGCAGTAGAGGGAAGGAAGTAGAGGGAAGGGAGTAAAGGGAAGGGAGTAGAGGGAAGGAAGTAGAGGGAAGGGAGTAGAGGGAAGGGTGTAGAGAGGAGGGAGTAGAGGGAAGGGAGTAGAGGGAAGGGAGTAGAGGGAGGGAAGTAGAGGGAAGGCAGTAGAGGGAAGGGAGTAGAGGGAAGGGATTAGAGGGAAGGGAGTAAAGAGAAGGGAGTAGCGGGAAGAGGAGTAGAGGGAAGGAAGTAGAGGGAAGGGAGTAAAGGGAAGGGTGTAGAGAGGAGGGAGTAGAGGGAAGGGAGTAGAGGGAGGGAAGTAGAGGGAAGGCAGTAGAGGGAAGGGAGTAGAGGGAAGGGATTAGAGGGAAGGGAGTAAAGCGAAGGGAGTAGAGGGAAGGGAGTAGAGGGAAGGGATTAGATGGAAGGGAGTAGAGGGAAGGGAGTAGAGGGAAGGGAGTAGAGGGAAGGGAGTAAAGAGAAGGGAGTAGAGGGAAGAGGAGTAGAGGGAAGGGATTAGAGGGAAGGGAGTAGAGAGACGGGAGTAAAGAGAAGGGAGTAGAGGGAAGAGGAGTAGAGGGAAGGGAGTAGAGGGAAGGGAGTAGAGAGAATGTAGTAGAGGGAAGGGAGTAGAGAGAAGGGAGTAGAGGGAAGGCAGTAGAGGGAAGGGAGTAAAGAGAAGGGAGTAAAGGGAAGGATGGGGAGTAGAGGGAAGGAAGGGGAGAAGGGGGAAGGGAGTAGAGGGAGGGAAGTAGAGGGAAGGGAGTAGAGGGAAGGGAGTAGAGGGAAGGGATTAGAGAGAAGGGAGTAAAGAGAAGGGAGTAGAGGGAAGGTAGTAGAGGGAAGGAAGTAGAGGGAAGGCAGTAGAGGGAAGGGAGTAGAGGGAAGGGAGTAAAGGGAAGGATGGAGAGTAGAGGGAATGGAGTAGAGGGAGGGAAGTAGAGGGAAGGGAGTAGAGGGAAGGGAGTAGAGGGAAGGGATCAGAGGGAAGGGAGTAAAGAGAAGGGAGTAAAGGGAAGGTAGTAGAGGGAAGGGAGTAGAGGGAAGGGAGTAGAGGAAAGGCAGTAGAGGGAAGGGAGTAGAGGGAAGGGAGTAAAGAGAAGGGAGTAGAGAGAAGGGAGTAGAGGGAAGGGAGTAAAGGGAAGAGAGTAGAGGGAAGGGAGTAGAGGGAAGGGAGTAGAGGGAAGGGATTAGAGAGAAGGGAGTGAAGAGAAGGGAGTAGAGGGAAGGGAGTAAAGAGAAGGGAGTAGAAAGAAGGGAGTAGAGGGAAGGGAGTAAAGAGAAGGGAGTAGAGAGAAGGGAGTAGAGGGAAGGGAGTAGAGGGAAGAGAGTAGAGGGAAGGGATTAGAGGGAAGGGAGTAGAGGGAAGGGAGTAAAGGGAAGGGAGTAGAGGGTAGGGATTAGAGGGAAGGGAGTAGAGGAAAGGCAGTAGAGGGAAGGGAGTAGAGGGAAGGGAGTAGAGGGAAGGGATTAGAGGGAAGGGAG
This sequence comes from Ylistrum balloti, assembly GCF_031769215.1. NCBI lineage: Eukaryota > Metazoa > Mollusca > Bivalvia > Pectinida > Pectinidae > Ylistrum > Ylistrum balloti. The sequence continues at coordinate 78,999 of NW_026782322.1, read as the reverse complement.
TAGAGGAAAGGCAGTAGAGGGAAGGGAGTAGAGGGAAGGGAGTAAAGAGAAGGGAGTAATGGGAAGGATGGGGAGTAGAGGGAAGGAAGGGGAGTAGAGGGAAGGGAGTAGAGGGAGGGAAGTAGAGGGAAGGGAGTAGAGGGAAGGGATTAGAGAGAAGGGAGTGAAGAGAAGGGAGTAGAGGGAAGGTAGTAGAGGGAAGGGAGTAGAGGGAAGGGAGTAGAGGAAAGGCAGTAGAGGGAAGGGAGTAGAGGGAAGGGATTAGAGGGAAGGGAGTAAAGAGAAGGGAGTAGAGAGAAGGGAGTAGAGAGAATGTAGTAGAGGGAAGGGAGTAGAGGGAAGGAAGTAGAGGGAAGGGAGTAGAGGGAAGGATGGGGAGTAGAGGGAAGTGAGTAGAGGGAGGGAAGTAGAGGGAAGGCAGTAGAGGGAAGGGAGTAGAGGGAAGGGATTAGAGGGAAGGGAGTAAAGAGAAGGGAGTAGAGAGAAGGGAGTAGAGAGAATGTAGTAGAGGGAAGGGAGTAGAGGGAAGGAAGTAGAGGGAAGGAAGTAGAGGGAAGGAAGTAGAGGGAAGGGAGTAAAGAGAATGGAGTAAAGGGAAGGATGGGGAGTAGAGGGAAGGAAGGGGAGTAGAGGGAAGGGAGTAGAGGGAGGGAAGTAGAGGGAAGGGAGTAGAGGGAAGGGAGTAGAGAGAAGGGGGAAACAATCAGATCAATCTTTCCGATAGAAACCTCTGTACTTATGCTCATTCGAGTCTTTTTGCAGGTAACCGTACGTTCACAACGATCAACAATGGTGTCTGTTGAATCAAAATTTCAATTACTCATTAATTCAATGCACGTGCATTCTACGGCTATTCCATTAAATAACACCATGCCAGCAGTTTATTTATTGTTAAGTTATATATTTTCGTGGGGATCAAATTTTGTGATTTTTTTTTTTCGAAAAACGACTGTTTCGTAGACACTTGAATTTCTCGATAAATATTGTTGAGTAACTCTACTTATAAGAGTTGTGAAATTTTGAATTGGTGGACTGCGTGAGACTATTCACGAAATCTACGAAAATTAGTTCTCCACGAAAAGTACTGAATTTACAGTAGATCAAACAGCCGCATTAAACGTCTGCAACCACTAAATGTATATTCGTGTAGATCCTTCATAAACACCAAATAAGCAAAATGGCAATACCTTTGATTTCTACATAATCGATGGAACAAAAAAATCACAATCCTTGCGACAAATTACGAAAATACAATTACCTGAGGAACTATGCAAAAGCATTTATAAAAGAATAAGGCCATGCTTTCCTGGAAGCGTCTTCTGATTCATAGAACACACCTGCATAATGATATATACTCTATAAACCAAATCAACTACGACTAAACATTTTAGGGCAACAGGTTTGGTACCCGGTAAACAGGTCTTAAAATCTACATAGATCATTCTTATCAATCATTAACTTTCAATAAAATATAAAGATTTATCATTCTCATACAAGCAATGACTAACGGTGTACCAAACAATTCTGTCTGTGTTATGTACGAATAGTGGTAGGGAGGATTGGACGTTTGGTAAACGGGTTCTTGTAATAAAAAAAAATAATGTTTTGAATTTTTTAAGCTAGCAGTTCCATTATTGAGGTCCCAGGTTACTGGTATCAGTTGACAAACTTATTAAATAGGTCCCAGGTTACTGGTATCAGTTGACAAACTTATTAAATAGGTCCCAGGTTACTAGTATCAGTTGACAAACTTATTAAATAGGTCCCAGGTTACTGGTATCAGTTGACAAACTTATTAAATAGGTCCTAGGTTACTGGTATCAGTTGACAAACTTATTAAATAGGTCCCAGGTTACGGGTATCAGTTGACAAACTTGTTGAATTTACTCTAATAAAAGTTGTCATGCGTTAAATCAATGTAAGTTTCAAAATGGTTTCATTGGTTCAAATCTGATAGAATTACGAATACAAAATTCCAGACCTGTTCATGGCCTCGTCTTTCTCCCTCACGACCCGACGATGTGCCTGGTAATGAGCATCCAGTTCTTCTTGTTGTTCGGCGTTTATTTTCCTCAGTTCATCAATACGTGAATCTTGTCCGGCTACTTTGTTCCTTCCTTCTCGATTCTCCATCGCTCTCATTTCTAATTGTTTTTGTAAATCGCGAATCTGTTCCATGAGTTTTTGCCGTTCCCATGTTGGAAAGTCTTTTTCTGTTTGATATTGAGCCTGTAATTGTCGCCTGTCTGTTGTTTGGGGTACACCTGTTGGAGAAAACGGAAGGTATTGTTCACCGCCATACTGTCGCCTGTCTGTTGTTTGGGGTACACCTGTTGGAGAAAATGGAGAGTATTGTCCACCACCATACTGTCCCTGTTGTTGCTGGTCAATTTTCTTTCCGTTTAATTCTTTCTGGAATATCCATCAAATTGCATATAAATATTTATATAAATTAGTTGGCGGGATTTGCCTTTAGCAGTATAGTATAGAGGTGACATACATCCATACAAAAATCTAGGTAGGTTATCATCACAAAATTAGATTAACTGTCTCATGACTGGTCTTGATTGCTAAAAGCCAAAATTTTGAAAGGAGGCGATTGAGGAAAAACAAAACTGTTTTCTAAAATTCCAATGGCCCATAAATCCGTAAATTTCGTATTTTTCTTACTTCTGATATTTTCAGAAGGTCAAGTGTAGCTGTATATTCTTGGTTTAAACAATATCTACACGGATATATTTTACATATGGGACGGGAAAAACAACTGAACCGTAGCATGCGAGTTAGGGCAAACGTCGGAGACTACAATCTAATAACTCTGCCTCCAGAATTTTCATATTTTGTCCAAAGGGATGCCTTTGATGAAAGTTATTGTAAGCATGTACTCTGCAACGTAAAACTCGTAAAATTTGAATTTCAAAAAAAATCATCTTCGATGATTTACTAAAGCTTAATATTTTCTTTATTAAAGTATATATCTATAAAACTATCCATTTTAAAGCCGTTTGACTTGAATGAACGAACAGGATACAAAAACAAACAAACAAAACAAACAAAATAGTGATGTCACCAAATCTGCTATCCATATGCTGTAATAATCATTAAGAAGTAATTTCATAAAAAAAATCCTACGATAATTTATTTATAAACAAATACATAAAAAGGTTTATGATGAGACAATTGTAAGTTGTCATAAGTCAAATACCATTTAGAATATAAGATAAACTTTTATCATAAAAAATCAATATGGGAGTACTTCTGCCGATTAGATATTGTATATTAAGTTGTTTTTTTTAAATGTCCAAGATAAACATTGTCACAGTTCCCTAATTAACGATCGATCGGATTTAACATCAAACTTGAAATCTGAATTCGATTAAATATCATAGCAAAGATCCAGGACAAAGAGCTCTGATATACAAGGGAATCCGTCAAACTAATGAATGCTCCCCGAAAGCAACTTTCTTGGATACAAAGTTTCAAAAAGGGGTCATAATTCTGACTTTGGCATGTCGGACATTCTCTTAACATGACAAATGTATATGCCAAGTTTCATTATCCTAAATTTAATGCAAACAAAGCCATGCTCATGACGCAAACTTTTGATAAAGGGCAATAACTCTGTATCGAATGGTCGTGAGCCACGACGTTGCTCAACTGCACGTTATATTTGTATGACTAATGTAAACATCACGTTTCAATATCCAGGCAAAGTTATGTTTCGGACAAAAAATTTTAACAAAGGGCAATAACTTTGACATTATGGGGTTGCGGACCCTAACATTGGTACGCTTAAATTGTCTTTGTATGATCAAAATATACAGTCTTGCACGGAACAATATATTTTTAACAAAGGTCAATAACTCTGTCATTGAGGGTTTAGAGGCCAGGAACTTGGTACACTACATATTGCCTTAACATAATTAATGTATCCACCAAGTTTCATTATGATAGTTATAAAACCAAGCAATTCAAAGTTCTGTAAGCAAAGATATGATCCGTAATGGAGGGGTTAAGGGCCCTGAATTGGTACACTGCACATCCCCATTAGTATGACCAATATATACACCAAGTTTCATGGTCCTTCTTTAACTATGGGCAAAGTTATGCTCCGGACACGAAAGAACGGACGGCACGACGGACGGACGGACATAGCGGCGACTATATGTTCCTCCGAAAATTTCGAGAAGCATAATAAATGTAGATGTGTAATATATACATACCTCCCAAGCATAAAGCTGTTCAAGCATTTCGAAAAACAGTGCAGCCAATGCCTGTTGTTTCCCTGGTGTGTGATTTGGTTTATTTTTTTCCATGACATTCTTGGATCTTTTTTTCCATTCACCAACCATCGAAAGTATTTCATCAGATTTTTTCCATTTTGTTTTGTCCATGTGGCCCACATAAACGTCACGCTGATAGCCTAAGTGACTCTGAAACAAGGGATCTCAGATGTAACAGTGAAATATGAAACCAGGCATAGTTTCTTGTTCTGTCACGATTGATTTTAATAAATTTAAAGCTTTGCTTTCTGATTCACTGCTCTGTAACCAATCATGTTCATGTTTTCAGTGTGAATAATTCTGATACATATTCACCCAATATATATAAATTATCAAGTATACATTGCAGTTATTTTAAATATCTATACTGATTTAGGTTTTAGGTTAATTGCTGCGGCAAAAGCCAGTGTGACTTTGAGGCACGGTCTCCGTATAGGAGATGGTTGCTTTCTCACTGAACAACATATGGAAGATCTGTCGCATGTCGTCCAGATCAGTACAGGCTGGTCCGTTTCCCAGCTTCCTATGGTCAAGTATAGATATCCAACAGTGTATCTAACTGATGTAGAATGTGTGCTATTGGACCAAATAGGTTAAATGTAAATTTGATTAACCAATAAAATTGTAAATCAATATGAAAATACCTGCAACCTTTGGACATCTTGTGTCATTTGCGAAACATGCATTCCCAGCAAACGGCGTTTATCAGCGTGTTTATCCTTTGAATGTTCTTTTTGAAAACGTTTCACCGCGTCTTCCCATCTTTGGAGTGTCGGTTGTACTTGTGTACTTATGAAGGAATTGATTGGCTCATAAGTAGCAAACATGGTGTCGGTGATTTGGGTATTATGCCTATCAGCCGTTCCGGTCGTTGTATTCGGCGTCCTTCCATAGTAATCAATAAATCATGTATTAATTTCTCATATATGTGTATTTATGATTTCTATTTTAAAATGATTTGATAAATGTTTTTAAAGACGTCGATATACTAACCTGTATCTTAAATAATGAAACATTATTAAATCATAGTCATAAATGTGGCATTGAAATGTTTCCTATATGATGCATGGAAACATTGTTGGGTTTTCAATAAAAATACATAACCATAGCAGTGAAATATTAAGTTCCAGTTACAGAGGATCTTAATTTTCCGACGGAAAACTTTCCAATACCAGCAAAGTTATGTACAACTACCCTTACAGGTTACTGTATTAAAGATCAACTGAGCAGCCAACAAAGTTTGTTAACAAGGTTTTAAGTACTGAAATTACCTATAAGGCCTAGCTCCTTGGAGGCCAAAAAGAATGCTTCGGGTCAAGTTTTTTCCCAAAATAATCCTCCTGATCAGATTTGGTCAAAATATCTTCATCCCGACAGAAAAGGGATTTTCAATTGATTCCTCTATTTCCCCTATTGAGTCCTCACCCTTTGCCCCTAGGGGGCCCGAGATATATCAGTCAGATACTTCTGAAAAAAAATTGGTTAAAATATCTTCATCTTAAGAGAAGGATTTTGAGGAATTTACTCATATATCAGCTTCTGGGTCCCATTCCTCAGAACCCAGAAGCTGAGATTCACCATGTATCCCCCTAAAGGGTGCTTCTGAACAAATTTGATTTTTAAAATTTCTTCGTCAGAACATGAATTTTCAAGCAACTCCTCTATTTCCCTTTTTGGGCCCCACCCCTTTGGCCCCATTGATACAATCTCCTTCGCCTAAGGATTGTTTAGACTAACCTGGCCCAAACCAATTCTTCCGACAGAAGAAGAAAGATTTCAAAGAACTTGCTAAATTTCCTCAGTGCACCGAAATCCGCCATTATAAAGTTTGTTTCCCTCCCCCAAGGATGCTCATGTCCAAATTTGGTCAAAATTCGCTTGGCCGTTTTCGATTTAAAGGGGAAAGTAGACAGACGCCGAATGGAAGAAGAACCAGCGTCGCGCGATGTCATCAGTTTATCGGGCCTTTGGACCCGGTTATCGTTTATTATGAAAGACAAACTGTTATTTTCGTTCCGTTTATTTTAATCGTGATCTCTGACAATACTTAAGAATATTCAAAAACATTTGTTTGACAAGGTAAGCACAATGATGATTACGGAATTCAATAGGATTTGATAGTCAGGATATGCTAAACATGAAATAGTGTGATCACATCTTATCATTTTTTTCATGAAATTGAAGGTATTAAGCATGCATCTTATTAAAAATTCGTCAGGGTTGGTATACCTGTTTGTGTGTGGATGACAGCCCGTTGTGACTTGAATTTGACATTTTTCCCAGCAGTAGTAACCTATAAATTGTTACTGTGATCAATTCAATCACAATTCAAAATTTTATATCAATTATGTATTTTGTTTATTTAAATGGTGCGGCTACACAGCTAACACTACGGGTGAGCATTAGGGTCACGCAGAGAAAAAATAGTTTCATTTTTTCATGTCAATAACCCGTAAAATCAAGTAAGTTTCCATTTGATAATTTGAAATTTCGAGATAACATGAAAAAAGAAATAAATTTTCTCTGCCTGGTCCTTATGCTCTTCCGTATAAAGAATTAAACAGTTTACCTGTTTGAGTTCAATGAATGCACTTTCGGTTTCCGCTACTTATTACAGAGGGTTTTTTCAACCTGTTTAACCGGTTTATATATATATATACCTTAAGTCGCTGTTTATAAGTAGCCACCGGAAACCATTGTGGTGACAATATTATGTCTATGTGTATACAGTCACCAATATCGGCTCAAGTTTCGGTCTCACAGATTGTAACAACCCAGATCCCGTGAATTGACAGGTGAATAATGTCGTGGTCTGTGCAAGCTGAAACAATGAAAACGACTTCTGCTGATTTGAAAACAATGTTTAGTAGCATATATCAGTAGCAATAATGTACAATTAGGACTTATTTTACCGTAACGAATCGTCTCGGAGTCTATGTCTCTTCAGTGGACGCCGCTGACTCGTATCAAGGCCTTCACCTTCGTCCACGTGCTTGGAGCCCTAGAGTCCAAGAACTATAGTTAACTTCCTGGTAATGTTGAAGTATATGGAACCTATATAGAAAAGTCACACACGTCTGAACAAGTTCGAGGGCTAAACCTTGTTACAATGTATGGTGACTATATCTCTCTAGAGTATTCTTGGAAGGGATGTCTTCTATGGATCTGGTTTAAATAATTAGATAGAACACTAGCAATACATCATACTATTTTTGTAAATATCATCTGTCCGCTAGACCGCTTACTGCATGCTATATTTCAATTGTTTTGCTATCCATTTCCTGCAAACATTTTCGCCTGCTAGCTATCAACTTCATTCTGCAAACTACGTACTGCTTTTTCTTACTGCATTATCATAATTGCATACAAATATCTGACTGAAACATTTAGGCTTCATCCTGATGGACCTACAGATTTCTAGTTAAAGTTATAAAGTAAACGGCGGTAATTACAGATGTCTTGGTCCGTCATAATTCCATAAAGAACGACTCTGGACTAACGGTCTTGTCGTTTTGACCAAGATAAACGAAATCTTGTTGATGTTGGAACAAAAGACGCTTGTTTCCTCGTGAATTCATTCTATAAACGTTTCCTATGGATAATATCCAATAAATTCCATGACTGACAACAAATGTATGTCAGAAAAAAGTAGCTTAGCAGCGCATCTAGCGTCGTCAGGCGATTCAATGTCGTAATCTTAAAGGATACATCAAGTACAGCCTTCTGATTTGCGATAAAACCTACATTCATGAAAAATGGTAAACTGGCATTATGAGCTGAAATTGCTGAAGATCAGAAGAAGTAAAACCGAAGTACGGTTAAATAAATCCATTGTCCCTACTGGCTATAAAAGTTCAAAGATAACCTTTAAACTTTGACCTCAACATAGCATGCCAACATCGAAGGGTACAATAAAATAAAATGTCTTACCTTTCCTTGTCCTTGACATTATCTTTGTGTCGTGTTATTATGGGCGAACGTGTAACTGACTGACTGATGTTGACCTTCACCCTAATAAAATGGCTATGATTTCCAACTCCAAGTGCACGAAGTATATTTTTTACTATCATGAACATATTTAAATCTGATCTGTAGTTTAGAAGATAAGAAAATAGTCAAATTTAAAAGTTAATGTTGAGTAAAAATGATACGTACAAATGAACGCATAAAAGACACGGGATTTCAACCAAGCAGGCAGAGAGTTCATGTGGTACAAAAAAGAAAAGTCACGCATAAAAAATTGAGAAAAACATGTAATTTGGTTAATTTTCACTGAACTCCTTTTCGAGTGTGATATCCATTAGTGTACAGAAAATGAAACTGTAGTGTTGGGCATACTATTGTCTAGAAGAATTAATATAACCAAACTTTTACTCAAATTTCTTGGAAAAATTTCCATTCTAATAATTTATTATAAACAAATGGTTTTTATATAGAAACTGTGTAATACTTATAAGAAAATGCTGTTTTGCATCGGTTTTCTCCCTTTTAATGGGGAAGGAGGAGTCTAACTGCAGTAAAGTCGTACAACCACAAACGGTTGCAATACCAACAAAAGGCCAATAAGGCCTGCATTACTCACCCAGCTATTTCTCTGAAATAGCCTGGTGTAATTATAGGAAAAGGAATTCTCAAGGTTTATATCTATTTCCCCTATTGTGTCTCACACCTCTGCCCCAGGACGTTGATTAAACCATTTTTTAAGTCTCCATCATCCAAGCAGGCTTCAAACCAAATTGGGACAGAATACAGCCATTCCTAAAGAAGGAGAGAAAGGATTTGAAATGATTTGCTCTATTTCCCCAATTGGGCCCTGCCCTTCCGATCCCAAGGGGACATAACCACTGTGTTTACAAATTTGATATTCCTTCACCAACAGAATCTTTAGAGAAAATTGTGACAGAAACCTAACATTTCAACAAAAAGAAAAAAGGTCTTTAAAGAAATTGACCTATATCCCCTGTTGGACCCCCCTCCTCTTGCCCCAGGATGGTCAGACCCACCATTTATACAAGACCAACCTGGGAGAATCCTGGCACTCTGACAGATGAAGAATTTTTTTCTGAAAAATTGCTGTTTTCCCTATTGGGGCTACACTTCCCCTTCTGCCCTGGGGCAACAAATTTTATTCCTTTTTACCTAAGGATGTTTCACATTGAATTAGGACAGAATTAGCAAAAAGAAGTAACTCAATTTTCCCTATGGCACTACGCCCTCTAGCCCCAGACCCACTGTTTATGTCAAATAGATTTCCCTTCAACCAAGGATATTTCAGTCCAAATATGGGCAGAATTCAGGCATTCTTAGTGAAAATTCCTTTAGTTAAAGAATTTGCTCTACTTCCCCTATTCGACCACATCCTGCCAACCAAGAGGGGCAAAGACAGACTATTTATTGATTCCCTGTCACACTTGGATGCTTTACACCAAATTGGGACAGAATCCTGATATTTTACCAAAGGGAAAAGGATTTTAAAGAATTTCATCCATTTCGCCTATTGGACCCTGCATCTCTGACCCGCAATATTGATTCCTTTTCATTAAATATTGTGTCAGATTTAATTTGGATTGAATTCCACTATTCCTAAAGAGAAATAATTATTTTACAGAATATGCTCCATTTCCCCTATTGGGCCCTTCCCCTCCTGCCTCAGTGGGCCCACATCCATGGATTACACTTTATTCTCCTCCACCTTAGGGTGCCTCAGACCTAATCAGGACAGAAACCTGACAAAGAAGGATTTTTAAAAAGTTTCTTAACATCATTGAACCCTTCCCCTTATGCTCAAGGGGGCTGAGACCCATGATTTACATAAAATTCAGTTCCCTTGGCAAAAGGACACTCTGACCAAATCTGGAGGGATAGAAGACCGGACAGACGGTAGATGCAACGATATGCCAGAAGTTCACTTGGATTGTTAGGCCAGGTAAGCTGATAAAACAAGTGGTTACCTCAACGTTAATCATTTCTTATGAACTCCCTTTTAGCTGTTTCCTGTGTTCCCTGGAGTTAAGATTTTCACATGTTCAGATCATTGTTCAAATTTCCCTTTTTATTTATTAGCTTCAAAATAATTTGTTGACATGTTTCTGTTGATGTAATTACACCGTACATAGCTTGTATCAATCACAGGGTCTAGGTACAAAATTCCAACAGCTCAGTCAGTCTGTGTCTTAATACACATAAATGACAATTGATAGCAAATCTCTGTTATCAGAGATAATACATTACACATTTCATATCAAGTTTCAGCGACTGAAAATTACGAAGAAAAAACACAAAGTATTATTTATTATAAACCTTTATTTACACGTGTCACCTTTCTACACTAAGAATTGTCTCTTCTATGAGTCTCAAAACTTCCTTGCTTCTTTCAAAGGCTCGCTCAAAACATGTCAACAGCTGTTCTGACTTGAGGGGACTTCCACCTGAGGAGACATTGTTGAAAAGCACGATACATATTGAACACATCAATCCATTACATGTATCCCCCCCTAATTACCATGAATTTTGCAGCAATACACTGCAGAGAGAAAAAAATATGTGTATGATATTTCATGCATTGCTTGCATCTTTCCAAACTTTGAACATTCTTAAACCTTGAAATCATATCTTATTCTACAACAATATTTTATTCAGCTTCAAGACTGTTACTTAAAATGAAGCCGTTTTACTATCCTTAACATTGAATAAAAATAGCTTCATTTTAAGTTACGGTCTTGAAGCTGATTTCCTCTCCATAACATGTCCTTAATGAAACCAGTGTAAAAAAACACAGGGACCTGAAAATAAGTTTAGCGTCTAGTGAATATGGACCGATTCTAGTCTGTATCACAGGGACCTGGGAATTAGTTACAGTTTATATTTATAATGAACTATCCTGGTCTGTATCACAGGAGCCTGAGAATTAGTTACAGTCTAGGTAAACAATAAACTATCCTGGTCTGTATCACAGGGGCCTGAGAATTAGTTACAGTTTAGATGTATATTGACCTATCCTGGTCTGTATCACAGGGACCTGAGAATTAGTTACAGTCTAGGTAAACAATAAACTATCCTGGTCTGTATCACAGGGGCCTGAGAATTAGTTACAGTTTAGATGTATATTGACCTATCCTGGTCTGTATCACAGGGAACTGAGAATTAGTTTCAGTTTAGATGTATATTGACCTATCCTGGTCTGTATCACAGGGGCCTGAGAATTAGTTACAGTTTAGATGTATATTGACCTATCCTGGTCTGTATCACAGGGACCTGAGAATTAGTTACAGTTTAGATGTATATTGACCTATCCTGGTCTGTATCACAGGGGCCTGAGAATTAGTTACAGTTTAGATGTATATTGACCTATCCTGGTCTGTATCACAGGAGCCTGAGAATTAGTTACAGTTTAGATGTATATTGACCTATCCTGGTCTGTATCACAGGGAACTGAGAATTAGTTACAGTCTAGGTAAACAATAAACTATCCTGGTCTGTATCACAGGGGCCTGAGAATTAGTTACAGTTTAGATGTATATTGACCTATCCTGGTCTGTATCACAGGGGCCTGAGAATTAGTTACAGTCTAGGTAAACAATAAACTATCCTGGTCTGTATCACAGGGGCCTGAGAATTAGTTACAGTCTAGGTAAACAATAAACTATCCTGGTCTGTATCACAGGGACCTGAGAATTAGTTAGTCTAGGTAAACAATAAACTATCCTGTCTGTATCACAGGGGCCTGAGAATTAGTTACAGTTTAGATGTATATTGACCTATCCTGGTCTGTATCACAGGGACCTGAGAATTAGTTACAGTCTAGGTAAACAATAAACTATCCTGGTCTGTATCACAGGGACCTGAGAATTAGTTACAGTTTAGATGTATATTGACCTATCCTGGTCTGTATCACAGGGACCTGAGAATTATTTAGTCTAGGTAAACAATAAACTATCCTTGTCTGTATCACAGGGAACTGAGAATTAGTTACAGTTTAGATGTATATTGACCTATCCTGGTCTGTATCACAGGGGCCTGAGAATTAGTTACAGTTTAGATGTATATTGACCTATCCTGGTCTGTATCACAGGGACCTGAGAATTAGTTAGTCTAGGTAAACAATAAACTATCCTGTCTGTATCACAGGGGCATGAGAATTAGTTACAGTTTAGATGTATATTGACCTATCCTGGTCTGTATCACAGGGACCTGAGAATTAGTTACAGTTTAGATGTATATTGACCTATCCTGGTCTGTATCACAGGGACCTGAGAATTAGTTACAGTCTAGGTAAACAATAAACTATCCTTGTCTGTATCACAGGGGCCTGAGAATTAGTTACAGTTTAGATGTATATTGACCTATCCTGGTCTGTATCACAGGGACCTGAGAATTAGTTACAGTCTAGGTAAACAATAAACTATCCTGGTCTGTATCACAGGGGCCTGAGAATTAGTTACAGTTTAGATGTATATTGACCTATCCTGGTCTGTATCACAGGGACCTGAGAATTAGTTACAGTTTAGATGTATATTGACCTATCCTGGTCTGTATCACAGGGACCTGAGAATTAGTTAGTCTAGGTAAACAATAAACTATCCTTGTCTGTATCACAGGGGCCTGAGAATTAGTTACAGTTTAGATGTATATTGACCTATCCTGGTCTGTATCACAGGGACCTGAGAATTAGTTAGTCTAGGTAAACAATAAACTATCCTGTCTGTATCACAGGGGCATGAGAATTAGTTACAGTTTAGATGTATATTGACCTATCCTGGTCTGTATCACAGGGACCTGAGAATTAGTTACAGTTTAGATGTATATTGACCTATCCTGGTCTGTATCACAGGGACCTGAGAATTAGTTACAGTCTAGGTAAACAATAAACTATCCTTGTCTGTATCACAGGGGCCTGAGAATTAGTTACAGTTTAGATGTATATTGACCTATCCTGGTCTGTATCACAGGGACCTGAGAATTAGTTACAGTCTAGGTAAACAATAAACTATCCTGGTCTGTATCACAGGGGCCTGAGAATTAGTTACAGTTTAGATGTATATTGACCTATCCTGGTCTGTATCACAGGGACCTGAGAATTAGTTACAGTTTAGATGTATATTGACCTATCCTGGTCTGTATCACAGGGACCTGAGAATTAGTTAGTCTAGGTAAACAATAAACTATCCTTGTCTGTATCACAGGGGCCTGAGAATTAGTTACAGTTTAGATGTATATTGACCTATCCTGGTCTGTATCACAGGGACCTGAGAATTAGTTACAGTCTAGGTAAACAATAAACTATCCTGGTCTGTATCACAGGAGCCTGAGAATTAGTTACAGTTTAGATGTATATTGACCTATCCTGGTCTGTATCACAGGGGCCTGAGAATTAGTTACAGTTTAGATGTATATTGACCTATCCTGGTCTGTATCACAGGGACCTGAGAATTAGTTACAGTCTAGGTAAACAATAAACTATCCTGGTCTGTATCACAGGGGCCTGAGAATTAGTTACAGTTTAGATGTATATTGACCTATCCTGGTCTGTATCACAGGGACCTGAGAATTAGTTAGTCTAGGTAAACAATAAACTATCCTGGTCTGTATCACAGGGACCTGAGAATTAGTTTCAGTTTAGATGTATATTGACCTATCCTGGTCTGTATCACAGGGACCTGAGAATTAGTTAGTCTAGGTAAACAATAAACTATCCTGGTCTGTATCACAGGGACCTGAGAATTAGTTTCAGTTTAGATGTATATTGACCTATCCTGGTCTGTATCACAGGGGCCTGAGAATTAGTTACAGTTTAGATGTATATTGACCTATCCTGGTCTGTATCACAGGGACCTGAGAATTAGTTACAGTCTAGGTAAACAATAAACTATCCTGGTCTGTATCACAGGGGCCTGAGAATTAGTTACAGTTTAGATGTATATTGACCTATCCTGGTCTGTATCACAGGGACCTGAGAATTAGTTAGTCTAGGTAAACAATAAACTATCCTGGTCTGTATCACAGGGACCTGAGAATTAGTTTCAGTTTAGATGTATATTGACCTATCCTGGTCTGTATCACAGGGACCTGAGAATTAGTTACAGTTTAGATGTATATTGACCTATCCTGGTCTGTATCACAGGGACCTGAGAATTAGTTACAGTCTAGGTAAACAATAAACTATCCTGGTCTGTATCACAGGGGCCTGAGAATTAGTTACAGTTTAGATGTATATTGACCTATCCTGGTCTGTATCACAGGGACCTGAGAATTAGTTAGTCTAGGTAAACAATAAACTATCCTGGTCTGTATCACAGGGGCCTGAGAATTAGTTTCAGTTTAGATGTATATTGACCTATCTTAGTCTATTCAGAAGATTTTACTTATCTTCAGGCTTTAAAGTGCTGCAACAGTCACTTGTGAAGAGAAGACTTCAAAGTTAAGTATGTCATTAGTGATAATAAATGATTACAAGGAAAAGAGTTACTTTCTATGGCCCTGTTGGTCTCATTTTAATCTAAATGACTTGGTCACAAAACATTTATACTAGATTATGACATCTTTTGATCACTTCATATTTTCCTCAGTTGGTTCCTAGGTTTCAAAATTAAAGCCATTTTCATCCCTGCAGTTTTAATCTTTATTTGACTTTACTGTATCTACTTAATTCAGCTATTCACTTGTTTCCTAAAATCTTACAGAATATACACAGAGACGAGGTCTACCTTAAGCACCATTTTTAAGATAGCATTAAAACACACTTCAGAATTCACTTCAAACTGAAGCTACAATAACAAGCCAATGAATATTTAATTTTGAATAAAACTCAAAGCAAATTTGAAAAATTTAACTGGTGATAAAATAAAATATCACAAACCAAAAACAGTTCAATACCAAACTAAATATAAAAACACAGCCTTTCCAGATACAGTCATTTAAACGTATGATATCTATACCCCAGTATATGGTTTTTAACTTTGTCGACCTAGCTCACACCATTCACTAGCAGATCAATAGTTACCAACCTGGTTTGTGTACCATGCAGAGTTTGTCGCCTACTGTTACTATGGTAACCATGCCAGTAGACAGGCCCTCTTCCTCCACCGTGGGGTCCACAAACAGGATACGACTGTAATGGTACAAGGATAATTTTACAGGAAACTTTGATAAAGAGGCACATGCAGCCTGTATCAGTCTGATCACTTTATACTAAATAGAAGATTTTATACCTAGATGTAAAACACAAACTTAACCCCAGTCCATCTCTTTTTACAGTATTATATTCAGTTAACTTGTGTCTCTTATCCACTTTTGTCCTGCTCCCCCACCCTGCACCACCATCAATTACCTTGTTAACTACTTACTCATCAAATATTGAGAATGTACATGACACAGGATGTGAAGAGACAACTAACGGTGATATCTTATCCATGTTAACCTCAGGAACTTCATCCTTCTCCTCGACCAAAGGCAAATGAGCTGTGGACAGGTAAAATTATGTTTAATGTAATATAAAGACTAACATCCTGTAAGACAAGTCAGTGATAAGGCAAAACATCACCATCCTATATCGAAATGCTTCCCCTCTCACATCATACTGGTATATCTATAGAAGCCAAATCATGAAAACTTTTCAATAAAACTATTTATTTTACAACAGTTGCAAAGCAAGTAATTCAAACTAATATCAATCACTCTTGTTGGCCTACATGGAAGTGCAAGACGAGTCTTACTGCTGAAGGAAACTGGAATACTTGGGAGGAAACCCGTGTTTAGGCAGGTGACCTTTTCATATCATTTCAGGTAACAGAACTACAGAAGTTTAGGTGAAAGACAAGTGAATCACTGCTGCATTACTGCTCTAGAAAACCTATAATCTAATCTCAATTTTCTAATAAAAACTCTTGATATTGTATTCAATTTCTTTTCCCAAAAAAAAATTTCCATTTGATGTTAGATAAATATGAAGGGTACCTCATTCTTGTCAACCCAAAAATGTACAAGTTCCTGTTCTGAACTTACTATTTCTGAATGCTGCTAGTAGTGCCAACATGGCAGTGTCAAAGATGTTTCCATCATAGTCCAAACACATCAGGTCGCAGTGCAGAACCCATACCAGCTGAGAAATATCATAAGATGTTAATGTCAAAAACAATATGTATAGAGTGCATATGACATTTTTATAAATGGTATGACCGCAGTCAAGCTATTGTAATCAGTTTATCTGAACCTCAAATAACTAATCATTCCATTTGACACATGATCCTCCGACAAACTTGCTGATGTTAAAGCAAATTTGTAAGTCTTTGTTCTTAAGCTCTCCACAAAAAGCAAATTAGGCTTAAAACTCAGGTCTGTACTTAATTCCATAAGTGAATTAAAACCCAGGTCTGTGCTTAATTCCATAAATGAATCATTCTTATCCAGCCAGTCAAGCCATATGGACCATAATAAATAAAAGTGGTATAGGTAACCCTCACTGGCCTCTAACCCCCAGCTACTGTTAATTCATATATTTTCATGCGGCTAAATTTTTGTAGCCTTCAAAAAATTTATCATTTCAAGGACATTTGATTTTGTAAAAATCTATCTCAATAAGTTTTTTCATGATAATTGTAACACTTTGGGGATATATAAATCTATGGATACTGAGTACCCAGGAAATTAATAAAAATCAATTACTCTCAAAAAATCATGATTATACAGTATCACTTCATTCATGATGAAATGTGTCTCTCATAATGAGGTCAATGTGACAACTGACCGGTTTTCTTACCTTTCCAGGCACCACACACAAGTTCTGACAGTCAACACATCCAGAACTGTAATGGAAAAAAGTCTTAAAATAATTTAAGCATCATTATGGTTTGTATTCTAAGGAAAATCATGTTGAATGCGATGACAGGACATGTTTATTTCATTTTCTGTGTAAATAATCATCAAAAATGAAAATTGTTAGTCACTATATTATCTTATTTCACAAACTTTGCCTTATTTCTAAATGTTTCAAGTGTTAAAGTGTTAATAGTTAAAGAAGACTAGAGTGTGACATTTCAAAGACTACATGGTCATCTTCATCAGACAAATGACCAGTGTGAAGCGTACTAGCACCGACGTCCAATGTGTATAAGATGGTAAGGAATGAACCAACTTTTTCAGTTGTACTTATCTTATGTACACTACGGTTAAAAATAAAGTGATGAGATGACGAGAAAATACACAAGATGGTAAAAATGTACTCTATTCCATTTAGCTATGCTTTATTTAACCCTTTTTATTATAAAGTTTGTTTTCAATATGGAGTTGAAAGTCTGTCCCCTGAAAGAACATATCCACACATTGATAAAAATTAACATAAATATCATTCATGTGTAATTGGTGATCAATTTGACTCTGTGGTTAAATGGTTCAGTGGTTACACAATCATCTTTTATGTACTAGGGAACCTCTAACACATTCAATCCAGATCAACGAGAGTGATTTATATATGATGTCATATAAAAATATATCTTGTATTATATTCTGTTCCCAAAAATATACAGTGTAATGAACATGAAGGAAAGTACAAGAAATTGTACATGTCCTTAAAACAATGTCCTTACTTTTTGATGACTTCTGCAACAAACTGACTCATAACTTGGGCTTGTTCGCTGGGAGGTCCTGGCCTGAAGTGTGGAGAACAGAGAGGTGTCAGCTGTACATTAGGTACTGAAACAAAGAGCACTTCTTACACTGACTTCCTGAATAGTAGAAAGAACGTTTTCTCTTATATTTTACAAATTATTCACAAGTTCCTCGCTTGATCCATCAATTGAAATTGAATGCTTCGGGTAACCCTTTTGTTCATGTAGCCTTGATTTTAATATTGCAAAGCAATACTTGAACTACAGGTACACTGTAGTGACAAGTAATTTTTTGTTACATCCAAAATATATATTAAATACAAGTCAGGTAATTGCATGTGCGTGCGTGCGTGCGTGTGTGTATATATGTAATCCACTAAACACATTGGAAAATAAAATGAAAACCTGTGATCAAAGTAATCATAGGTAAGATGAATCAACTACTGCTAAATTGATGGAGCTGATTCACAATAGACATTATAATGACAATTCAGATTTAATCTTAAAATTTTGGGTGAAAATGTGACTTACTCAATAACTCAACAAAAGAACAATATATATATATATATAATATATGATATTAAAATAGTAAATGAAAGAATTGAACATTTACCAATGAATCCTCTATCTGGCTCAGCAGGCTTTGGCGCAGCTAGTTCCTAAAAAAAGAAGACAATTTTTCACAAGAAAAGCAGTTAATGATTGTGAAAATGACCAAATTAATTCCATGATATTCAAAAAAGGAAAACACGACCATTCGATGAATTACAGTCCCCGATCAAATCTGGTAGAATTACAGTCCTCTACCAAATTAGGAATTATTTGCCATGAATACTCTGCAAGTGAATCTATCCCTATGTAAGAAATTCCAGTGACTAGCATTGTAGGAGACAGTCTTTGATGTAGGTCAAAGCTCTAAATATAGATAAGAGTGACCCATTTTTGATACATGACACACTGCCTTACCAAGGTGAATCCATAGCCCAAGTATGAAGTTCAAATGACAAGTAATGTCGGAGATGGAGCATAGAAGGACCAAGGAAGGGACAGACAGACAATGCAAAGCTCTAGCCCCCTTCCATGTTCTTGTTTGGAACTTGAAATGTATTAATATTTCATTCAAATCAATATCACTGCTACTGATCTATGGTACAATTGCAGTTGCATTTGTATATAATTTTACCTGCAGTACTGGAAAGTTCTGTAGTGCAATTAGAACATGAGTTGACGACAATAACCAAGTTCTTCTTTAAAATGTATCTTAATTGTTCTGTATTCATTGTTGATCTACAATAACACTTACTGCCTTGATTCCACACATAATTGTTGTATTTCCAAGCTTGACAAGAGCAGAGCCCTCAGCAGTTGTAACACAACCTACAAGAGAAATAATTAATATTCCATTCTGATATTTAAACTCTACATCCTATTATCAATATAGAGATTATATTTCCATGTATTTCCAAGGGATGTAATTAAATATTTTATAGCTAGGAGTGTATTGACTGTAATATTTAAAGATATATAAATTTAAGGAGCATCATGATGCAATTGGATATCTATATTATATTATTTGAAACTGCCCCTGTACCCCTTCTCGGGCATAGTGTTTCCTGAATATATCTTTTTCTTTTTAAAATTCTTCAAAGTATCATTTCTCCTTATGGCTTGAGCAGAACTTTATTAATTATTGACTTATAATCAAATCAAGCAACCTGATACAAAAGTAACCTCATGTGTTCATATAACCTTTGATCAAATTTAGGCAAATTTACCTATGTTAAGTACTGTTCGCCTGAACTCTCCAAGTTCCCTGCCATCTGGTCGCACATCTTTCTCCTGTACAGATTAATACTGACTGATTGTCAATAATGGAATATATCTGATAACAATGGTAATATCAAACTGTACACATATTATATTATGTCTTATATAATTTGTGTACTTTGAACCTTATTAGTAACCATTTTCATGTTACATTCCTTAATGATTTCTCCACAAAAGATAATGCTAGTTACGGTAACCTCTATGGAAGACTCTGTATGGATTCTTGTTAAAAACTACAAATAACAACAGATGTCTTAAGGCGCTACATACATTTAAATTTATCTTGACAACATGTAATATCTTATTCACTTACCAGAAACTTCTTATAGAATTCAATGGGCTTTGCTATTCTGTTAAAAAGAGAAGGGAAAACAAATTAAATGTTTTGTGTTCAATAACAGAGTTGAAAATTGGCTTATGGACAAAAGGATGAAACTTCCGATGTCTATTCCTTTCTATTGGGACAAGAATGAAAGTTTGAATAATATAACTGTTTGGAATATGCTGTGGTGTTCAGTTGATAAAACTACGAATAATCTACCATCAACTCCCATCCTGCCAAAAAAGTAAACAGAAAGTAGATTCAAGTGTTGTTTAATAAAGGTTTAGCTAAGTATTGTGTAACAGAGGTCATTTTTTATTTCAATGCCTCCGCCAGGAATCGAACCCTACTAGTCTGACGCCCAACCAATCGAGCTAAAGAGATGTTCTCTCTAGCCGAATGGTATATTGCGGCTAGTAGTTTACTAGGGCTACATACTCCCCATCCAGGAAATAACTCGTCCAGGGTTATAGCGATGCCGGTGGGGCATGGCGAAGTACGATTCCCGGGTCCCTACATGGGCGCCAAATGTCACACCATCAAATAGAATTCGTTGTGTGTTTAAAGTTCCTTTATTTGTACCCCTGGCCTAGAAATGACATGCACATATATATTTGCTATCTGGTTTCCACCGACCGTCGGGTCGTATCTATAATGTATACCTGTCGCTATATGTGGCGCCTGGACTCCCGAGGTCGTCCAGAGCGACGTAGTTATTCTGTAGTTCTGTCCCGCACCCAGGGGTATCCCTAGTTTTGTTACTCTACACATTCACTCTCGCACATCTTCCTCACCGATCACACCTGGACACGAACACGTCTCAAGACAACACCACATAAGGACAGACACTGACAATACCTAACAGTTAACACCCCAAAATAAGGACATAAGCGTAAATGCATGGACAAAATGGAAGAAAGTATATTCCACGTGCGGTTCATACTTAAAGTCGTCAGCCATTTTTATCCAAGATCCGTCTATCTTCTGAGACAAGCGCTTTCATTGGCTAGTTTGGAGTAACTTGCACCAACCAACTCACATGTTTCAAACGAATACGGAACCCTTCGAACTTTTTTTTATACACGCACCGGTTGCTGGAAGGCGCTGGATTTAAAGGCGGATAGACATAAACGTTTGATGGTGGTCCTTTTAAAATGGATGAGAGGTATATTTTTGAGTTTAAAGAGGTGATAGACACTTTATTATATAATCCGGATAAACAGACGAAAAAGGTGTTTAAAGACAGCAAATTTTCAGTCGCGAACGAAGAAAATCTTATCGATATAGTTCCCCAGCAGTTGTTTGATTTCCAATTCCCCGTTATTCTTGTGAGTTCATCGGTAGATGCTGATGTTACAGAAGAAGAATACATTGTACCAGATATAAACACAAACGATGACATTTCATCAAAATCTCGACAACCACGAAGTGTGAGCCATAGTCAAAGTGAAGTAGAAGGCTCTCCATTGAAGCTACAGACGTATGCTGATTTCAGTTTCTCATCTCCATCTTCTGATGTATCACTCAGTGTCAGAAAAAGAACTGTTGTCAGGGCAACCGGTGTTACTTTGCACAAGGCAAGAGAAATTGCATCATATATGTCTCTTGCATACTCATCCCATGTGTCAAGTGGAAACCAGAACTTTGACACTGATCCGGACACAGGCGCAACTGTAAACAAAATTCCCTCATTGTTCATTCTCTGTGATGGCTCGGACCATAAAAGAACAGCATGTATGCATATTGAGCCAGTCTACTTGAAAGCACTGGAGTCAAACAAATGGGCAGGTTGGAGGATTTCTTCAGCCTTTGTGAAGGATCCAAAGAGTGATGATTCACATTTGCCTAATTTCCATAAACTGGATTTATCCGGGAAAGAAATAGAGTGTGAGGCAAATTATGATCTTTTTGAATCACACCAAGAAAATGATCGCCAGCCTGTTGATAAATACCAGGGTTCTTTGCAGCTGGAGGTACGATGGAAAAAGTTTGCCAGTGCTCCCCCTTTGGATGCAAGAACTGTTATAAAAGCCAAGGTTTTACCAGGAGATATGAGAAGTGCTGCTCATAGTTTATACAACGCATTAGAAGCTCTCAAACTTCACATTATAGGTATAGAAAATATAAACTGCACAGGTCCATTATTAAGATTCTATGATCTGTATTAATAGCACCTAGAGACCTACATGTTCAAAAATATGAACAAAATTTGGTCAAGGGCATCCTTGGGTTAAGCCTAATAAAATTTTGTGTAAATGGAGAATCTGACCCCACCACCATGACATTTGTTCAGTATTAAGAAGAAATGATATGGGTCTATCCTTTTTTTATTAAATTAATTATATAAGTTAAGCCACTTCAAAGATCACAGATGTCAGATTTACTATCCGTCCAGAATACTGAGATCCACAAAAATGTTCACCCATTGTTCATTCATTCTGGACAGATTTCAGAAGTTCAACATGTTAAAATTTCACATTTTCAACTACTAAGAAATCTATCATTTGATGTTAGTCTACTTGGAAGTTTAAATTTATTTGAAAGAAGTGTTTATAATATACACTGTATATGAAACATTAAAGTTTCCTAACTTTTCCTAATCTTTTATTTCAATGACTGATAAAGTCAATTTATATTTCTAGTGCATTTTTCATGAGCTACAAAAAATGTACAAAACTATACAAGCCAATTGCACCTCTTGTTCATTTTTCCCTGATCATGAAATTGGACCCAATCAGACCTGTTGTGTTTCCCATCTTAAAAATAATGTTGAACATTTTTGGAACAGATGAATTGAAGTAATGGTGAGACTGCAGAATTATTTATACATACACTGATGATACAAATGTATTTATCATAGGTTTGACTACATCTGAAATAAGGTGGATTGAGTATGAAGAAGAGACGTCTGTTATGGACAAACTCAAGGTAATTTTATATATATTTACTTCATATATGCACCATTTTTTCCTTTTTTTTCATTAATCAAAGAACTGGTAAATAAATGGGTACTAATAAAAAGCAAATAAACCTTTGTTAACTGGTGCAAAGTGTTATTCTAATTATTCCCGAGCAACCATTTATAAATATGTTGAGGTGAAAGAGAGCCACAGAGAGAGTAGCTATAAATACATGAATTGTGTCAACTTTTTACAAAATTGTCTTTTTTACCCATAGGGTCTATTAGAGATCTTGAAGCATGGAGATGCCAGTCAGCTGACAACCTCAGGTGATGAGCCAAATGATGATGAATTCAACAATGTGATGGATACTCTGGTGTTCCATGAAAGAAAGGATTTTGATTTCACAGATCATCTCTGGACTGTTCTGTACAAGTGCAAATCATACACGGAGCTTGTTGAATGTTTCAGACATGTCTTCACAGTGCTGAGTAATGGTGAGCTTCGACCAATGGTTCATCGTAATAATAATACTACAGTGGCACAGATGGTACGTGATTCCTATGTTGGTAAGCTTCACATGCCCAACCTCGCAGGAGTGTATGCTCTTCAACTTTTAGCAGAAATTGGTGCAGAGAAACTTCAGCAAGACTATATCTTCACATTCCTGGCAAAAGAGCTTGTCACACACAGTAATCTTGAATACTTTCTCAAAACAAATGTGAAATTGGAACAGAAACTCATCAACTTGGAGAAAATGCACCATGTGTTGGAAATGGTCGTAATGTTGAAGCTGTTTCTTAATCTCCCCAGTCTTAATCTGGCAATCTGTGCAAGAGCTATGTTGTCACACTACCAACAGGAGGACATCTCTCAGAGCCATGTGTTTGCCTTCCCCATGCATACACCCTCACTGAAACATGCATTTGAGACGTGCCAGCCATGCATGAAACAGATGGTGCTAACCAAGATGGTGGGCAATATGAAAGAATCAGTGCACCATTTACTGGTGACCCAGCAACCCTTTAAACATTTACCTAATATTAGTGTGGATAATGAGATTCTTATGGACTCCACAGTAAATAAGAACAAGAAGTACTACTATGTCAGAAAGAATGAAAGTATTTCTGTTCTTGTGTGAATTTCTCTAAGTAGGATTATAAATAGAACACTTGTTTATGTATGAGATTTATGTATATATATTATAAACATATTCCAAGTTTAGCTCTTATTTTCCGGATCGGTCATAACACTTATTAGCACTTGATATATTTCATGTCACCACTTGCATTTTAGCAGAAGAATAAACTTCCAAGATTTCTGTACATTGGAAAACTGCTAAAGAGAGCAATTTTGAGATGTAATTTCTACTGATGCATATGTGAACATTTTAAGCAATTAAAGCTATACAAATGTTTATATTTTGTAACAAATGGGTAAGAGTGAAAAAGTTTGCATATACATACAAATCAATGCATCTAGTGCCGTTTATAAAAAAACAAAAGAATCCTCCAGATGTACGATGAACTATACATATACATAAAACCATTTCAGTAGATAAATCATTGTAAGAGTGCTTGTAAATGTTATTTTCATTTCTTGAGAAGTCCTTAATGGAGCTTTATCAAATTTCATGCTACAACTCCCCTGTACCACAACTATTCGGACTAGTGATGCGAGAACAATCAGATATAGTTCATTATCAGTTTAACCTTATCTGATGCAATGAACACCTGAACACTATGTAAGCTAAAGATGAAAGTTCTCCATGCTTCCTTGTTAAGTATGTTTAATTCAAAGACCAATTTAAAAACAAATTGGCCAACAAGTGGCATCTTTAATTTCGATCACTGGTTCATAAAACACCCTGCCATTGATACATGTAAAAATTGGTCTCTAGATCTGATGCCCAGCTATCTAGTGTACATGTTTGTCTGTTGACCCCCTCTAGATAATTTTGAATCCATTGGTTAAATTTCTTAAATATCACAGATTAGTAAACATCTATGATTGCTTATATCCAACATCGTTCCTTCAAATCATGACCAGATGGTATTCTCTTTAATATTTGCTGTAAGCATCATTCATGTATTTAAAATCAATTATGGGATTGCCCTGTACAACCAACGACTGCCAGACAACTGCCAAACTGAACATGTGATATTGACAAACTGTTCACAATCTCGGTGTGTATATATATATTCTTGTAATACTGTTAACATACTTCAATTCATCTTTTTTGGCAGATTAGCGCAATGATGAATTTGGGCATCCACAATAATACTTATACACAACAACAAACAAAAACTTTCATTGGCACAATCATATTTTAGTACAGAACATTCAATGCAAGAAACGATTGCTGGTAAAATAAGTACGTTTACAGAATTTTCTTCAGACAAAACTGCTTACAAACTGTGAAATCTGTTTTTTCAGATGGTTCAAATTTTTGCAGTCTTACACAGGTTGAAAGCAAACTAAATGTAGTTTTGTTATGAATGATAAAGCAGGCGATGCAGTTCAATACAAAATCTCTTTCTAAGGTTTTTCCAGGTTTTTTATTTATATTTCACCCTGAAAACAGTAATTATTAGGTTCTTCACAAAATAACCATCTTTAGATTATGTACATAGTGTACATATGAAATCAAGGTAAAATCCAAGTTAATACTATGGGATAAATTCTCTGAGTACAATGTGTATTGATTCGAGAGAAAAAAGTCTCGATACTTGAGATAAAGAAGTCCTTACTAGCAAAGTTTTACATCCAATGAGGTGGACAATGCAGCAAAGATCTGCTTGTTTTTCAGGATTTTTTTAAGGAGTCTTGGGCAGCTTTCACGTAACCTGGTTAGAGGAGTACAGGAAGTACAGAATTATTCCACTATATACGAACACACATGTACAAGATATTGGAACCGATACATGTAATGCTCAAAATGCATAGTTTCAGAATTTCCTTTCGAGCATAAAACAATGATCTAATATTAAGATACCATCCATTTCACTCAATCTGTACCTGGTGTTTTTCTTGCAGAATCAACTAGTCTAACCATTTCAACTGCTTACATGAAAGCAGCCTTGTTCTACAGGTTTCTTCATGTCATCAGAACAAAAGTAAAGTCAGATCATTGATACAGACAGTTGCTAACAATAATGCATTGAGAATTCTAATCCTGTAGAACTTGTCACACTGCAATGCCATAGGTACTTGTATTGTGCTGGGTCTGCTGACACCACACCTGGAAATATAAAATGAAATTAATGATTATTATTATACAATAATTACTAGCACTTCAATTCAAAGTAATACATGCTGTATGGGTCCCCCATTGTTGAAAAGGTGTATGTATATGATTGCAGAGTGTACCTGTATTCACCATAAATATTTCAAAAAACAGTCAAAAGGGAGATATTTGTTTTGTCTTTTTTCTTTGCAATATTTTCTAACAATAAATTATCTATAATTTCCTACATATTCAAGCTATAAAAACATAAATAGCAACATCACCTTCATGGCCGCCCTGTGTACTATAGTGTGTCTTCTTGACAACATATCCAGGTCTCGTTGATAACCTCCTCCTATCACCGTTGCTATAGGGATGCCAAGGTTGAATGCTGTATCAATCACAAAACTATCTCTGTCAAATAATCCTGAAAAATCATATAAAATATGTGAATTACTGGAATTTTCATCAAAGAAGATATACATGTACAGGATTGGGTACCAACAATGCCTGGAAACAACGTTTTCACAGTTCCTTTAAGAAGTAATAATCATAGGGAATTTTCTATCATATATCTGGAAAATTGGTCTAGACCCATGGCATCTTCATACATCTTGTTTTTATTATTTACACATTACTACTGGTATTCACGATGGTCAGACACATTAAACATACTCTCACTGATCAGACACATTAGAAGTGGAACTCTCTATGATTACACACATTGGAAGTGGTACACTCATTGATAAGACATATTAGAAGTGGTACTCTAATAAGACAAATAAGATTTATTATTCAACCTGGTCTGACAAACTGAATCTAGATATGGACATATGATCATTACTCACTATGATCAGATGCATTAGTTTTAGAACTTACCTTGATCAGAAAGATTCAATTTTCCTAATTCATCCTTAACATGTGGATCAACACCCGCATCAAATAAAATGAGGTTGGGGCGAAAGCTGTTAATCACCCAAGGTAGATGTGTTGATAAACATTCGAGGAATTCCACATCCTACATAACATTAAACAATGAATTAACATACTGGTTGTTTTATACATCTTCATTTAATACCCGATTTTCAAAGAATGACTGTGAGAAAAATTCACATTGATAACTTGATACTTGATTTGAAGAAAAAATATATCTACCACGCAATACTCCTGAAAATCAATACCATTCTTTTCCACAAAATACATAATTATGGTTGTAGCGTAGGTCCATGTAACCACATGTTATTTACAGAGAAACAGACTGATCAGTTCTGATGTGTCTTTGTGTGAGACATTTTACCCTAACTGCTCTGGATATGTTGTTCATTGAGGTAGTCACCAGCTATAATAATGAGACCCTACCTCAAAATCACCTGGCTGTTCATGAAGAAATGAACTCAGCAAACAAACTAGTAGATATATATATCTGAATTCTTATGAAGAGAAAAAATACTGATAAAAGATTTTTGTATAAATTTTCAATGTTTTTCCTTGCCAATTTGGAAAATTTCGATCTGGCTGAAATTTTTGTTGGTTTTTTGTTTTTGTGGGGGATAGTGTGGAACACAGAGTGCCAGATTCTACATATAAGAAATGCCTTGGAAATTAAATTCAATACCTTTGTTCCGGGATCCAACTCTATGTCTAGGTCACTCAACTGTTTTCTGTGGGGAAAATTTTTACCACAATGGATGGAAAATGTAAATACATCATCGTTGTGTTGGAAAATGGCTGCTGTACCATCCCCCTGACACAGATACAAAGCATGAGGTAAGAGAAATCATATCAAGTACAAGAATACGTTGCATGAAAATTGATTTTTTTTTTCAACTACATTAGAAGGCTCAAAAAATAAAAACTTCTTTCCATAAAATCCCATATGAAATAAAAACTCATTTAAGATGATCCATTACATTTGTGGGGTAAGATAATGCAGATCCCTTTAACAGGAAGAACTGCTTTATAAGACAGGCCTGTAAACATTCAGGTAATATCAAACTTCATGTGTATTCTCTTAACAAATACCTTTGACATCACTGACCATTCCAACTATTTTACCTGATGAACATCCAGGTCAACAATGAGCACCCTGTCTACTATTTTATCCCTGATCAAGGTCGCAGCCGTGATGGCAAGGTCATTAATTAGACAGTAGCCAGAACCATATCCAGGGAAAGCATGATGGGTCCCTCCTCCTGTGCTACAAGCAATACCCCTTTCCAGTGCTAATCTGGCAGCTAAGAGAGTCCCACCTTTTCAAAAGCATAATTTTGTGAAATTTTTAACCCTTTCAATGATTTATTATTTGAATAGACTACAAAACAATTCTAATATTATCTAATACAAGATATCATCATCTATTTCCTTAATATTCAAAATGTCAGCTATGTTAATTCATTCCTCTGTAATCGGTTTACCTAACAACTCACTCACAGGGTTGAGTTGGCCCCCTGACTTAACAATATTTGGGTTGGAATAATTTTTTTTTTTATCAGATTAAATGGGGTCCTGTGTATTTTGAATGGCATTCCTGAAAAATATAATTCTGTCTTTTTAGATTTGAATGCTTCAAAAGGCTGTAGGGATGGCTTCAACACCCTTCGAAAGAAGGTATGAAATACTGGATTCATCCTACCTGTAGGTACCTGTTTCATATCTGCATCGACTGACTAAGCCTGGACTCCATTCAAACCCTGTGATTTGCTGTTCCTTCTTTGTTGTCAAGCCATTCAGGAATCTGTGTACGTAATCCTCAGTGTGGACAGTGCATATGTCTGCTGTATCTATCCATGCTGGTTCTACCACTTGCTTAGCTGATATAACGTTGTCTTTTCTTAAATACCTCATGACACCATGAAACTTCCTCATAGCAAACCGATGTTTGATTGGTAGGTCACTTACATAACCATGGTGATGAACTATGGGTAACCCTGCAATCTCTGATCGTTTTATCTGGAAACGGTAAAAGAAAATATTTGAAACATATTTTAAAACAAATGATGTACATTTCAAATTTTGTCCATACTTTCCAGTAGTGAGAGTGTACAGATTGATTAACACGTCCCTAGTGAAAAATTTCATTTTTCAGCACACCAGCCCAAAGCTCAATTGAGCATGTGTTGTTGCATCAACCGAGAAGCTTAAAGTCATTATCATGGTTAGGCCAACACATACTAAGTTGGGGTGGGCGTTGAAATATCAAGTTTGCTAAAAACTGACCTTGGCAGTAGTCTTATGCTTTTTCAATATCAAACACCTTTCCTAGCCAGCTTACCTGGAGTCAAAATATTTGACATTGTGATTAGGACAGCTAGGGTGACATTTTAAAGGTTTTATTTGACAAATGTATTAAAATCTTTTAAAAGTTTCCGAATCATTGTTTTTTTTTTCGTGAAAAGATCAAATATTGGCTTTCTGCTACAAACTGCTAGTTAATTACCCTAACACGCTTCAAACTGTAGCTGGAGCATACTTGGATAAAAGGAAGAAAAGGGAGTTTTTTCAAAGGATTAAAGCTACCTGGTATGTTGTTTTCAAAGTCACATGGCTTAAATGTGAGAAGTAACATTTCATTGACTGTTTTTCTTTGGCTTAATACTTGCAAAGTCCAACAGGTCAAGTTTTTCTTCTTTAACATCACAAGGATCAAATATGCTGCTTTAAAACAGAGAGGATTAGGATAATGTGTGATTCTTATCTATCATAGTTTTTTAAATGCAGTATGAGTATGGCATTCTTTATTACGATAATTACTCACACATATTTCAACATGTATTCTACTGTACCAGTCTAAATTTTCCTAATTTATTTTAATTAAGATACAAATTTCAACATGAATTCTATACCTTTTGTATGTAATCCAAGTTGTTTTGATCTGTAATATTTAAAGTTGATAGCCACTTTTTCCATATCTGTTTTGTTTTCCTCAACACTGCATATGTTTTCAGTCTAGAAGATGTTTTCAAGTACAGCATGGTCGCTTGTTGGAAAGATTGAACTTAAAAAATAGAAAATCATACTTGACTTGTTAGTAATTTCAAATCAATTCGAAATAAAAAGTTCGGAAAATGTTCACATGTCAGTTTCTTGGCTCATATCTTTACATTTAACAGGACAGTAGTAAGTTTGAAATATAATAGTTGTTATGTGACAAATCAAAATGGTGAATTTCAGCTTAAAACTGAAGCTCAGATTTAAGAGATTTAGAAAATATAAACGAGATAATGTGAGAGTATGTACATTATATTGTGCAGGTATAATCTGCAGAGCACTGGCTATCTTCCGTTTCAGCAAACAGATATTCTGAATACTTCAGACTACCCTTGGATTAACTACAATATGTACAGTATATATTAGCAGATCAGTGTTTCATAACTTCAGCTAACTTGTGTGCAGTGTTTTACCTGAGATTAACAAATAGTTTCATTGATAAATCTAATCAACTATTAAATGGATGAAGTGCATACTCTTGTGTCGGTTCAAAAAGGTCTTTGGAATGTTTTACACAACTGTTGTGACATATACAACCCTGCAAATTAGACAGATGCAGAAGAAACTGCCATGAATAAATTGTCGTGATAGAGTTATCTGTTCTTGTCATCAGTACCGGAAGTTGGTCAGGAGTTGCTTTATATATGGCTGCTGCATTGAAAGGTGAGAGACCCTACGCAAAATAAGAATCAATTATTACCAAATTGGTTTAAGAACTTTATTTATTCGTGATCGTATTATATCATCGATGTTTAAGTGCTATTTTGGTCGATATGCGATCTGGCAAAGCAAATGACACCAATTGTTTATTTGAGTACATTTGAATGTGTTTTGAGTAAAAAGTCGAGTCCCAGTGACAGATTATTTAGGGTATATGTATCCCAAGAACTAAAAGAAAAATAAATAAGATGATTCGATATATGAAAGAATCGTTATTTGAATTCCAAACCGAGTTCAAATAAAGTCATTACTTGACATTCAAGGTTGATCGCGAAAGAGAAAGCATGTTGTGCTCGAGTCATAAGCCTTAAAAATACCATTTTTTGTTGTTTTTTATATTTTCTTTCCTTGAACTAACTGAAGACACCATTCGTTGAGGGATGATGGGGAATGGAAAACACAACGAGGTTTATATTGCAAATTACTTATTGATATAATGATGATCAATTTGTGATAATATTGTTTTGTTTATTTTAAGTAAGCTGAGACGATGTTGCCAGTTCGATTGAACTCCTCTAAAGGACTGGGTGTTGTCTGCCCACTGCTGGGAATATCATCTCAGAATTACAAAGGTAACTTTTATTAGAACACCATCTGATGATTGTGGGGTATACAAAATTACCTTACAGCGTGGTCTGTCATGCATCTAGCTGTAAACAATAAACAATCCAGGTTATCACTGTCCTTGAGAAGGGGGACATATCTATTTGGATTTTTTTCAACTTCATACACAGGTTCCCTTTGGTTCCTAGTTATGCTCATCCAATTTTGAGTCTGATCAGTAAAAGAAAATGGATTATCAGTTAAAAATGGCTTAGCCATAATGGTGGCCATCTTGGATTTTGACAGTTGAAGTTTGTTGTTGCAACAATGTATCTTTTGAGAAGTAATATAAAGATGTTTCTGAAACTTGATGTGTAGACTCCCTTTGGTCAGTAGTCCTGCCCTTTTGATTTTGGGACTGGCCAGAAGAAAACAATGGATGACAGGTAGCTACACTGGATTTTGATAATGAAAGTTTTTTATCACAATTCTTTTTAGAAGTAATGGATTAATATGTCTCAAATTTGTATGTAGGTTTCCTTTGGTCCAAGTTGCACCCTTTCAATTTTTGGGATTGATCAGAAAACAAAACGGCTGGCTAGTTGTCAATTTGGATTTGGCAGTGAAAGATCATTTATGTTTTTTTCCTGACAGGAATTTTCAAATTTCATTTAACTAAGAGCAAAAGAAAAAAGAAGGGAAGATATCCAATTTTTCAAGAAAAAATAAATATCAAACATTGATGGGGGGCTAAATGATAACAACATCCTTCTTTGATATCTCTCTCTTTTTTTTTTTTAATCTACTACATTGTATCTGCATTCTATGGTTAGTTATGCTTTCATTTTATAGCCTCAAGGCTCTGATGTGTGATTATTTAGAACCTTCCTCACAGCTGTATATATCAGAAAAAAATTAATGGATTAAAGTTTATAACAAGTGTGTTCTTAAGTAAATATTGACTGGAGTCGAAACCAAGTTACTCAAGTTGCATAAACAGTAATTATAAGATTTTTATCTGATTAGATAAACTATTATATAATTATGAACTGTCAAAACAGGTGACTACTGGGATGTAAAAGTGCAGATAGACGTTGTTTTAGTACATTCTAGAAAACACCAAATAATGAACCAAACTTTTAGGGATTTCTGTAAAGTTTGTTTCCATATTAAAACTAAAAGAAAAATAGAAAGAAAGTGGTTATGGTTACTCATATTTTTACTTATTTCATGCTTTTTATGTGACATTTTGTAAATTTGTATCCATATTGCTTATATTTTGTATTTTATTTCTTGTCAGTCTTAAATCTCCAATATTTTAAACTATCTTTTTTCATTGATTTCTCCACAGTATGTAAAGAGTGCTTAATTAAGCGTTATATCTATATAACATCCTGTTATCCACGAAAGTTAAAGAATGGACTTCCTAGAATTGTTAGCAGTCCCATACGATGGCAAACAGATGGTCCCTCCAGAAATGGTGCAAATAACACTGAATCCAAAACAGAGTACAAAATGGAGCAACCGTTGGTCGGAGCAAGCACGTCAACTACAGATGGAAATGATAGTGGTAAGAATATCATTGGTATATGATACATGAACATGTAAAGAATTAATTAAGTATATATGAACTGGGAGTGTGTGCTCAAAGAATTCTATTTTGTAAAATATTCAAAGAAATTGTCTTTTATGTATTTTAAACGTCAAACAGACTTCGTTGAATAACCTCTAAAAATGTTGTTAAATCACATCCTTGTCTTTGTTAATGAGTTTTTTCTGCACTACGGCTTTAGTATTATAAAAAAAGTCATCAATTGTGCTCTGGCCAGGAGGGTTTTTTTCCTCAGGCTATGTGTTGTAGTGTGGTGGGAGAAAATTCCATATTTTGTGAAATTTGTCCTTGTCTTGCTATGTTTCTATGTACTTTTGTTGCAGATGGAAAACTACTAGTTTCTTTTGATTACAAAGAAGGTTTACCCTTACATCATCAACTCAAAAAGTGCATGGAAGATGGAACGCTAAGAATAACCAATGCCAAAGGAGAGCCCTTAAATTTAAACGATGAGAGGTTTACATGGCCCGTCTTTCCTAAAAGGAAAGGTACTGTGTACAGATACAAACGTGTTCATAAAACTTGTACAATTAACTCATCTCATAAAGAGATATGCTGCACAAGTTGGCTAATTTCTAGCACCTTTTTTTGCCATGTTTTTAAAAATCTTAAACTATTGTGAGCATTTAAATATCTTTCCTAAGGTTCGATGAAAATACCTCCTTCCAATATAAAATTAGATTGTCCTAATATAGCTCAATGGGCAATCCGAAACTCATCACTGACTGGATCATAGATTTTATGCAAATTAATGGTTAAATACACAGGTCTGTGTGCTGTTCACTTATAATTTCTGCTGCGGTTGGAATTTCATTGTTCAGCATATTTATCATCAATTTTAAAATGTACACAAATATTTCACACTGTACGGCTATTGAAAAGTAAACCAGTTGTGGTTCAATCATAGTACAGCATATGTTTGAGTAAGTCAATCTAGCTAGATCTATAAAAAAATTCAACAAATTAAACTGTATTTTGTATGTTTGTTGATATGGTGAATTATGTAAGGACTTAAGTATATCCCTTTGTGATATTGTGATGTGGACATGTTTAATGAAGCTGTTTTAAAAAAGGCAATATTATGAAACAGACTATGGTATGTAAAAACACTGTACATCATTTCCTTATAACATTTCTATCATGTATTTAACACAGTTATACTAAGTCTTTATTATTACGTACATAGTCAGTGATTTTTTATTTTTACATACAAAAAAGGCTGTTTATGTTGATTGTCCTTGTTAAATAATATTATTAAAAGGGGAAGTTGAATACTAATGTAAGCAATTCTACATTTTTTACAGATACAATGCTGTTTGAAGAGAATGAAAAATTGATAGAAGAAGAACATGCTCTTAGAAAATACTTTCTTCTACCAAGGTAGATTAGTATAAGTTGAAATAACTTGTTTCGCAAACAGAAGTAACCTTCTGGTCTCCAGCAAAACACTCTACTGCTACAGCCAAAGTTAGTAAGGCAACCTGTACATTCAAATTTAACACTCATCTTTCCTTCACAAAGTCTTCAGTCCCAAAGACAACAACAACCTTAGTACGATATTGCCAAGGAAGCATCTCAATCTCCTATATTTTCTACCCTTAGAGTTGTCAATGGCACCAAATTTGTAATGGGACAGAGTAATGAAAAAATGTCCTTCCATCTATTGGATTTGAACCATCAACCTTTCTGTCTCCAGACTTTCACTCCCAGTTGCCAAAGCTAGTGAGATGACCACCTGTTCTCAGATCTTCTGTATTTACGTATGTTGTAAAAATCTGTGTTATTTAAGCACCTGTGTACTTTTGGCAGCTACTGAAATCCCAGAAGTCCCTCAGACTGCTCACAATATTGTTTAAAGATATGTACATGTAGCTTTGAAGTATTCTTGTATGGGAGCATAAACTGCTCAAGATTGAAGTATGGTACATTCACAGCAATTGCAGTTTTAAATGTTTGTTGACTATTCAGGTAGACCTGTGTCCATGGTCTGACAGATGGCCATCTTTGATTTTGATTGTATAAATTTTTTATGATCTCTATTTATTCAAAAACCAAATTCTGAGTCCTTTCAGTTATGCTGTGATGGGTATTTTAATATATATGTAGGTTTCCATTGTCAGGTTTACTGACCTGTAGTCAAGATGACCTATGGCCATCCGCCATAGATTTTTCACAAATTAAATCTCTGCTTCACTGGTGCCATTTAGCTGAAAATTGGTTGGGGATGTTAAGGAAAGTAAGGCAATAAATTTTTCAGCCTTGTAAAATGTTAAATATCACAGCTAATTTGTAACATGATTGCACAATCATGGTTTCCATCAGCGAGACATGTTTAAAACTCTCCTATTGGATAGAGCTGAAACTTGGCTGAAATGGTCTTTAGATGATCCTGACCAAGTGTGTTATTTTTTCGGATTGTTCTGAAAATTTGGTGGGGGTAGGGGGGACTGAATTGTGTATTTTTTTTACCTGAAATATAATTGTTTTAATCAGGGATGTTGATAGTTGAAAGGAAAGGATCCAGCTTATAAAGATGATCACACAGTGTTGCAAGCCAAGATCCCCACAGGATTACTTGTCTTTTCACTTGTTTGATTACTATATAGTATTGCTTGATGATAATAAAGACCTTTTAAAGGTGATATATACACTGTACTCAGTCAGATAGTTTCCGTTGTCATTCCATCAAACAGAAAATAAATTGCTGAAGTCTGATGGAATTACAGATTCTACTCTTTCATCTTTCCAAATTTATCATCTCCACTCAAAGATGTATGAATTAAGAGAATGGTGCAAGATATTTCTAAGGTAGTACATAAGACACAAGTAAATAGCACCTTTTAAAACAAATTTAAATAACATACAGTATAGCCAAACAATGAATTAAACTGCATTGTACAGCTGTTTCTTGTGACTGGGACTCATCAGTGATGCAAAGGGTCTAAACTGAGGAGGCGACTGGAGAAAATCCAAAGTGATCGAAAGAAATGTCAAAATCTAGGGGACTTGCTCTAGCCCCTTAATTCAGTAAATTTTCTTAAATTTCAAATCTCTTTGAGAAGTACCTGATGGATCGTTATGAAATTTCAAATATAGGTTCTCCTTGGTCCCTAGATGTGTTCACTTTGTCATCGCTATTTCTTGAGAAGTACTGGATTTAAAATATAGATAATTTGGATGTTTAATCACTGTCTCGAAAAAAAAACATCTAGAGTCATAGACAATAAATGACTTGACTCTCAGTTCAGCTCTTGCAAATTATTTTGTCAATATTCCAGTTTTGTAAAAAGATACATTTATGAATCATTTTTTGTTTTTAACTGTGACCTGAATTGCAGGTTTTTTAAAAAGTGGATTTTCTTTATTACAGACATTTGAAAAATCTTAGATCAATAAAGAAAAGGAATGCATACTATAATACAGACAAGAAATATGTCAAGATGTACGCTGTGTCAGATATACGTGAAAAGTAAGTGTTTGTATACATTCTGATACCCTTCTTACTTTTAATCTGTTCTGTAATTAAGTAATTTCTCAAATTGCTATTTGGATCATGGTGGCTATGGCACGCATTATTGCCTGGTAGCACAATTTTGATTTTTCCTAAACAACACCTGTTTTCAATTTCTCAAATTCCATCTGAGAGCATTCAGCTCAGACTTGCCAGTAATGATCCTGAGATGGTCCTGACCAAGTGTTGTTATTCTTCAAGTTGGCTTAAAATCCAATATGGCTTCATAGCTACTATCTTGAAAAACACATTTTTAGCTTAGTTAGTTCCACTTTGTCATTTATCTAAAATCTTGAAGAATTGAAATGAAAACAAAAAGTGATGTTTTTCTGACTTTCATCGCTTAAAACTCAGAATTGTTGTAATCATTTAATATTTGTTTTAACTGCCACTAATACTTCTATATCATTTATAGATCTTTGTAGTCATGTGACTGGGAAGGCCAGTGGACCTCTTTTTTCTCCCCCTCTCTGAAATACTTAATACCTTGTTGCGGAATTGTGACATTGAATATCATTAACACAATTTATTTGTTTTATTGTAGGACAGTGGAAGTGTTTGGAAGCATGGATAAGATGTTAAAGCAGCGTAAGCGGCGCAGTGTTTATAGTAAATATCAACATCAATATAGACATTGGTGGATTTAATGGGAAAAGTCCTCATGTTGTTGTGCTTGTCCATTGTCATGCACAGTGGGAAAACTTTTTATATTTTAAACATCTCAAATTCCATCAGTGGGATTGAGCTGAAACTTGCTTGAAATGATTGATAGATTGTCCTGACCTGATATTGATATTTTTTGGTTTGGTCCAAAATCCAATAGGGCCATCATAGCTGCATACTTAAAAACAAATGTCAAACTTTTTCTTACGTTCCACTGGTGCCATTGAGCAGAAATATTATTTGAACATTAAGGTGCTGAACTGAACAGCGTTGCTACTTTACTTAAGCCATTTAAAAGGTCAAATTTGATCTTTGTTTTGAAATATAAACTGTACAAATATACATTGTAATGTGATTTTGCTCTCCTTTAGGTTATGAAAGGGAGGATGTTTCTGAGGAAAAGGTAAGAATCGTGGATATTTACTCCATTCATGATAGGATCTGAATATAACAACCACCTGAAGATTGATAAGTTAGATTTACCCCAATTCTGAATGAAATGTTTTCCTACAGTAAAACATCTCACTGAAAATCATTATATGAAAGAAGGGAAAATATTGAGAGTCTTAATAAATTTTTCTAGAGTAGTAAAATCAGAATTATTGAATGGAAGAATCCAAATGCACTTTAATTGAATTATGTTTTTATTTCAGACACAGTCTAATATTAACCTAACGTTCCAGACATTAAAGTCAGCATCTGGTAAAGTGGTGTTATCAGCCATTGCTGCGTATGTATTCCTTTTATCTTTTTAGCCAAGGTAACCTGTTCAGATCCCCCATTGTCTATGATGTATCCTCCTTCATCCATACTTCCTGAAACAATTCTTGTTACTGCTGTGTCTTAATAAGTCCTGGATGGATAACTCTCGACTGTTATAGTTTGTTAAAGCTATTCTGTTTGAATTCATATAGAAGTTCGGCATGATCCCTAGATCTAGGTATTTGATTTTAAAACCATTCAGGAACAAGATATGTTTATGAAACACTATGCCCCCTGTTGCAACAAAATTCTGAGGTGGGACAAATATGAAAGCGATACCTCGTAAGATGCTATAGCGATGGCCTATGTTAGAATTGTTCATATATAGGTTAAAGATCATGGTCAAGGTCACATGGTCAAGGTCACATGGTCAAAAGTTACGGGCAAAGTTAAAGTTGACAACAGATAGTACACAAACAATGCGCCCCTGATCTTTTGATCCATGGGTATAAGGAGATCCAAACGATAACGATGACTAATAACAATCGTACAATGGCAGGCACCACGATCCCTGTGGAATCTCTTTTGTTGATTTTAAGATATACAAAATGATAACAAGTGTTAGCTGTGTAAGGTGAACTTAATCATCTATTAATCATAACATCCACTCTACCTCCAAACGAGAGTATTTGAACTGACATTGCTTTATGGAACATAAAAAGCAAAGTTACAAAAATTTTTCTTCAGGCTGGTTATAGAAGAACTTATATTCTACAAAAAATGAAGAAAGTTATCATTGATTCTATTCAAAATTAAAGCTGATTTTCATAAAAATCAAGATGGTGTTATCAATTTGATATGATTAAACATGATAGTAACAATTTCAAAACTTAATAACTTTTCAAATATGATTTTTAAGAAAGTCTTTACCACAATTTTCTCAACAAGATTTGATTTCCATCTTTGAAGGCACAGAAAATATAAAAACCCTCAAAATTTCAATATGTACAGTAATATATTAGTAGAATATAAATGCACTAAAGAAATATACATGTATGTATCTGGAATGATGTTAGCTGCAAGCATTACAGATGTTACACTGCCCATATTTAATTTGCTATGTCTGTTTTCAGTAATCTGACGAGTGCTGCATTTAAATGCCATGCTTGGTATCGTACAGGATCATTTAGTATGTTCGCTGAAATGATTCACTCCTTAATAGACGCTATCAATCAGGTAGGTACATATAGGTAATCCCTGATACCGTTGATCAGCAGTAAATAAAGAGTTCCCTCCCTTAATAAGGAGGCCACAATGAATTAGTGGGTAAGGGGGATGGCCTAGCAATTTGAAACTTGAGGTTAAGATCAGAGGTAAGTGGGTTGACACTAGCTACCTGTCAGGGTGTGTTTTTCTTTCTCTGTGCTGATGTGATCGTGTCATTTAGCAAGACACTTAACCCAATTGCTCAGAATGGCATGCAGTGGGCCTCCCATATGTTGTTCATTGAGGTAACCATCAGCTACTACAAGGAAATTCCATCTCGATATACCCCTGGCTGTTTACAAGGCATTTTTAACATTTTTAATTCTGCAGAGAATCAGAAGTTAGGTCCTTAGAGGGCATGTACCACTGTTTTATTTTACTTGTTTATCTGGAAAATATTTTTAAGAACTCTGCTGTAGGATATTTTATGTTTTATATCTCCATGGAGTACTAATTTATCTGTTCCATACTGTAAAATCATATATTGTGGTGGGGTTCAGTTGTAGTTTTCGAAAAATTACTTTTTTTCATGAATATTTGATTTTGTTGATAAATATAACTTTGTAAATGACATCATTGAGTAAGAGCACCCAAAAAATCGGCGAAAATAAATCTTCCAAGAAAATTAATGATTTCACAGTATTAGAATGGTAGTCATACACTTGTATGCTCAAATACATTTATGGGTGCTGCAATAACATATTGAAAGATTACAAAAGGGGATACAACATTAGCTTATTGGTTAAAAATTATATTTTCTTATCACTTAAAATTCAAAGATTTTATAATCATTGTTTCTGTACATGTTATTCAGGTCTTCATGTTATTTGGATTATACAGTTCTAATAAGGCTCCTGATGTAGACCATCCGTAAGTATCCTTCAATTTTTTCTCTTTTTAGGTCACCTGTGAAAAAGCTCTTTTTTCTGACATCCGTGGGCATCTGTCGTGTGTCATAAACTTTTGACATTTTCGACTTACGTTCACCGTCTTTCTGTCTGTCCTTTTGTGTCCAGAGCATAACTTTGCCCATCATGAAACTTGGTGTACAGATTGGTCATACTAAGGCAATGTGCAGTATACCAGTTACCGAGTTATTGCCCATTGTTAAAAAATTCTTGCCTGTAGCAACTGTATACATTGATCGTACTAAAATGATGTGCATCGTACCAAATTCAGGCCCAAAACCCCTTAAATACATAGTTATTGTCATTTGTGAATTTTTTTTGATGCACAACTTTAGATTGCTTAAGTTTAAACAAAGATAATGAAACTTGGTGAATACATTGATCATACGAAGAATATTGTGAAAAATATCTTGTCCAGAACAGAACTTTGCTTGCATTTAAACTAGGATAATGAAACTTAGTGTATACATTATTCGTTCTAAGTGAATGTGCAGTATACCAAATTCAGGGCCTGGTAACCCCTAATTACAGAATTAATGCCCTTTTTTTAAATTTTGTGTCTGATAAAAGTTGTTTTTGGGGAGCATTCATCAGTTTCACTGATACTCTAGTATTTTGATAGGTAAATTGATGCGGTTTTACCAGAAGTCTTATTTTTTACGTTTCTTTATTATCTTTATTTATTAGATACCAGCTTTTTCAGTTTCATTACATTCCCTAAAGTCGAATTAAAAAAAAAAATAGCAACCTTTTTTTCAAAATTCATTGTGATTTTTGTTATTTTTGGTGGATTAGGTTGTTATTTTGCCATGAATTTTAATTCCTTCTAAGGATTCTTGTGTCGTGTTAGAGCATCAATTAATGGTCTTTATGAAAGCTTTTACATATGCAAATTTCTCAGAATTGACCAATCATATTTCATGCATCAATTTCATGTAAATGAATCCTCTTGTTGTCTTAAAAAAACAAGTCATATTCAAAGCAAAATTATCTACCCCACTGGACAGTCAGGGTAGAGATATCTCTATCTATGTGGAAAAGAATTATCAGCTTACCCATAACATCCATGCATGAAC
The DNA here is from genome assembly GCF_031769215.1 of Ylistrum balloti. Lineage (NCBI taxonomy): Eukaryota > Metazoa > Mollusca > Bivalvia > Pectinida > Pectinidae > Ylistrum > Ylistrum balloti. The sequence continues at coordinate 37,852 of NW_026782322.1, read as the reverse complement.
TGGAACAACCTTTTGAGTTCACTGTCAAAGGACCAAGAGAGCTTATGGCATACCACAGCATCTGTTGTCCATATGTATGTCAACTTTTTTTCTTTAAATTTCTACAAGACATAAAAAACTGACAGGATTTTGACCAAATTTCACCAGATGCATCCATGGGGGAAGTGGAACAAATGTATGAATACCGGTAATGGGTCTCTGCCCTCAAGGGCACGGGTCAATAGGGGAATTAGAGTAAAGTTAGGAAAATCCTACTCCTCCCGTAGGAATGATTGGATTTTGACCAAATTTGGTCTGTAGCATTCTTAGGTGAAAAGGAATCAAATTTGCCAGATGAGTGTTACACACCCTATCCTGGCTTCCTATGCAAATTAACATTTACTCTGAGGTAGGACAGAGATATCCTTAAAGTTATGGGTTAGATGGACAGGAATCTTTTGCGGTTTTAGAGATTTCTCTTTCCTATAGCCAAGGGTTAGACAGTCAAGAATCTTCTATAAGTAACAAGATTTCTTTGTCCCAAAGCCAAATGTTGAACAGACAGAAATCTCCATTGAGGATAGAGATTTTTGTTTTCTACCCTTGAACTTCTTCACTGCCTCTAATTGGCCAGGACTTTTTACATTTCTCAAGTTAGATTAGGTGATATATAGATCACCTGAGGCAAAGTTTTTAAGTTTTACACTGATCAGAATCTGTAGTAGTGGAGATATGAAGCTGAAGCTTTTGATGAAATTTAATTATTTTTCAGATATGGATATAAATCTGCCAAATATGTGTTTTCATTCACTGCGGGGATTGCCATCTTCTTTTTTGGAGGAGCAATCAACGGCCTCTTGGGAGTGAGGGGCTTAGTGTGTCAGTCGGAGATGTACGACTACTCTGTATATGTAAGGAATCTTATCCTATCATACATATTAGTCATAGTCCTTCATTGTTGAGATTGAATAGATAGTAATAGGGCATTGCCTGATAAAATTTCTTAAACTTGACATATTTAACGTGAAGCCCTAGCATGCAATATTGATGTAACCATTGAACCTGGACAGCTCCATGAAGGTAAATCAATACTTTTAATCCCAATGTATATATATATATTATAGTAGCTGAGAGGAAAAACAGAACATTGACTTACGGACAGTGTATGCAGGTGATGTAAATGTTTATGGAGTTGTTATGGGATAGGATATCATGAAAACTCTGAGGCTGTTGTTATGTCTGAAATCTCAGTAGACCTTTGGCGATAGCCTGTGTCCAGGAAGTGTGTCATCTGCTGTAAACAGATGACATTTTCAACTTCTCAAGAATCACTGAATGGATTTCAACCAAACTTGGCCAAAATGATCCTTTGGGGATGGGAATCCAAAGTTGGTAGAATTATATTTGCTACTCTCCACCCCACCTTTCCCTCTCTGCCCCAGGAAGGTTGGGAATATGGCCTCTAATGCTTGTAGAAATGGTGCAGTTACATGATGAGATGATACCTTACTGAATAAGGAATATAAGTTGTTGAAGTCTATTCCATGAGGCCTTATATTTCATTTGATCATAAATTAGTGCATGAAAAAAGCCGCCCATGTGTTGAGATGAAGTAAAATAATTGTGTCATGACAAAAAACAGAGGACATTTTTTCACAGCATATTGTTATGCATGTCAAGAAGCTTACACTTTGATTTATTTTCAGGCTTTGAGTATTCTGATTGGGACTACGTGTGTGGAAGCAGGTCAGTATGCCATATTGTTTCCAGCATAATAGGTAAACTTGACCTGCAGATTTGCAGTCAGCAAGCTTGGGGATGGCACATTACATTCTAGTAAGCTGTTTTGTCTCTCTCAGAATCATCACACAGGGTTTCAGCCTCTTGTCATAGCCTCTGGATGTAGGTGTTTCTACCAAGTCCTACATTTATGATTGGTTCAAATTTTCCGATGAGTTACTAATGCCACCTAGCAGCAGTTGTATGCTCTGAATAATACCATCATCTTTCAAAACAGTGTTAAGCATGCATACAATCGCTATGAGACAAAAGCAATATTATACAAAGATCGTATCCGACTGATTTAAGCATTTTGTTTATACTTCAGGTTCATTAATCATCGCATTTAACGAAGCCTCAAAAAAGATTCCAGGAGATAACAAAATCAAAGGATTACGAAATTTCAGTAAGTTCTTGCCATGGAGGATGTCTATGTTCCTTGTAATATCGTTAAGAATATTAAAGATTACTTATTACAGAAATTAATTACATGCCAAGTTTTAGTTTTATAAATATAGTATCAGTTCATGTGCTGTTGAAAACATGACAAATTTTTCTTTTAGCCATTGTCATAATACATGTCCCAGGTCTTCAGAGCATGATCAGTTTGATTGAGTCAGAGTGCTAAATGCAACGACTCTTTTCACATTTATCTACTTCTCAAGAATTAATGAATCAATTTATTGTGAAAGTGAATTTTTAGTAAGATTAACTGTTGGTGTATTGTAAGAAGAGTATAGATGTTTTCAGAGATGTTGTGTTTTAATAGCTCAATATTTCATATCAAGTGATATCTTAATAACATGCATCTTCCTTGCATTAGGACAATGTAAACATGAACTTGTATATATGTATTGTGCTGTAAAACTTCATCAGTTTTCCCTTTACTAACTCTGACTTTATTGGACCAAAGTACAGCTTGTAATGATTATTTTTAAGAGCATAAGATTGTACCATAGAGGTTTCTTTGGGGTTTTTTTTCAAATAATTCAAATTTTTTGTGGTTTTGCCAAAAACTTGAAACAAAAGAGATGTATTTTTCACTACTCATAAATTGGTGAGTTGATATTATTTTCAAGATGTCCTTGTATATACTTCTTGCTTTTGTGGAACTTTATTGATTTTTACCGATTTTGTTGATCCCAGTTCAGGAGGGTGTGGACCCAAGCATTACAGTGGTGTTGTTGGAGGATTTTGCAGCAGTACTTGGTAACTTTGTCGCCTTAGGCTGTTACTATATAGGAAGTGTCTATCCCTCCCTTTCCTGGATCGATGCTCTAGGTTCTGTGATGATTGGAGGGATACTTTGTATAGTGGGAGGCGTCATTGTTACAACCAACTTTCAGGCTATTGTAGAAAAGTAAGTAGAAGAACATAATTATTTGAGAAAAATGAAAAATATTTGGAAATGGTTTTCTATTTCCCATTTAAAAGTTCATTATTTTTATGATTTTGACTAATGTCATGAGTATCACTACATAACACAATGTCTATGGATGTCAGTTTCTGTAGCTTCATTAATATCCTCCAACAATATGGTACACTGCTGAAGTTATATGTGTGATAAAATTAGAGGGCAAAGTTCATCAATCAGAGGTGGACATCAGACAATGAAAATTCAGTTCAGTTTATCTTTGATTTATTTGTATTTGTCTGAAATTTACTACTGAGAAGTCATATCGCTTCAAACTTATTCTACAAATCAACGAAAGGTGTGTTCAACAAATGTTACCAGTCAGGACTTTGTGTTAGTACAATTTATGTTTTAAGGATGGGTAGTAGAGCTGAACGCTGTGTACTGTTAAATGGTAGGTAGATGGGTAATATGCCTCCCATCTTAATATCCAAGGATAGGCAGGGGATTGATGCAATTTTATGATTTTATGTTTTGTTTTATTTTACTGGGTTAATATTTTTCGCGGTTGTCCCGGTTGTGGCTAGTTCACTGGAAATAAATTTTGCATCATACTATATCTTCATAAGTAATCGGGAAAACTTTTCTAGACACTGGTGACGTGGTATATAGACATATCACTTACATTTGTTGAGATTATTGTTAGATTTTTATTGTAAATTCAATCATTTTCTTGGATTTTTTTATATTTGTTGATTTCATGGATGTGCTTAATCTACAAATCCATGAACTATTGAAATAGGAGATTAATTATGTAGATTAATTGAGCCATATTATATTAATCCAGTGTCCATGAAATAGGTTTTCTTTTTTCTTTTTTAATCCACAAAAATTGAGCCCCACAAAAAGACATAACTTTACAATAATGCCCATGAATATATGAAAATAAAATTCCTCACAAATATTACCAACTACACAGTAATTTAGTGAAGGACAAGTTATTGATGAATGGCTGACATTATTTGTGTTGTTGTTGGATTCTTTGTAGGTCAGCTCCACCCAACGTAAAAGAGGCCATTCTAAACACAATGGAGAGTGATCCTATCGTCAGGTAAGTAAGTCCACACCAAGATGCTTCAGTGAATTATCTTTAACTATGGGAGAATCTGTATGTACAGTGTGTAAACATAACGCATTTATCCTACAATAGAGCCCAGTGCTCAATACAGAAAGTCTGGGAGAAGCTGTATGTACTTTGTGTAAACATAACGCATTTATCCTACAATAGAGCCCAGTGCTCAATACAGAAATTCTGGGAGAAGCTGTATGTACTTTGTGTAAACATAACGCATTTATCCTACAATAGAGCCCAGTGCTCAATACAGAAAATCTGGGAGAAGCTGTATGTACATTGTGTAAACATACGACATTTATCCTACAATAGAGCCCAGTGCTCAATACAGAAATTCTGGGAGAAGCTGTATGTACATTGTGTAAACATAACACATTTATCCTACAATAGAGCCCAGTGCTCAACACAGAAATTCTGGGAGAATCTGTATGTACAGTGTGTAAACATAACACATTTATCCTACAATAGAGCCCAGTGCTCAACACAGAAATTCTGGGAGAATCTGTATGTACAGTATGTAAACATAACACATTTATCCTACAATAGAGCCCAGTGCTCAACACAGAAATTCTGGGAGAAGCTGTATGTACATTGTGTAAACATACGACATTTATCCTACAATAGAGCCCAGTGCTCAATACAGAAATTCTGGGAGAAGCTGTATGTACAGTGTGTAAACATAACGCATTTATCCTACAATAGAGCCCAGTGCTCAATACAGAAATTCTGGGAGAAGCTGTATGTACATTGTGTAAACATACGACATTTATCCTACAATAGAGCCCAGTGCTCAATACAGAAATTCTGGGAGAAGCTGTATGTACAGTGTGTAAACATAACGCATTTATCCTACAATAGAGCCCAGTGCTCAATACAGAAATTCTGGGAGAAGCTGTATGTACATTGTGTAAACATACGACATTTATCCTACGATAGAGCCCAGTGCTCAACACAGAAATTCTGGGAGAAGCTGTATGTACATTGTGTAAACATACGACATTTATCCTACAATAGAGCCCAGTGCTCAACACAGAAATTCTGGGAGAAGCTGTATGTACAGTGTGTAAACATAACACATTTATCCTACAATAGAGCCCAGTGCTCAACACAGAAATTCTGGGAGAAGCTGTATGTACATTGTGTAAACATACGACATTTATCCTACAATAGAGCCCAGTGCTCAACACAGAAATTCTAGCTTGAATTTAGAGGGTGGGTTTATATCGCAGGACATGTATTGCAATTGATGATACTTTTAATTTTACCGCTAGATATAGATATCAAGCATTCCTGATCAAAAGAATCTGTTACCTGTATGTGTTTGAAATCATTTTATTACTGTTGAGGGCTGACATTCTGCAACATAATCTCATTCGAGGCAAAAACAGACTATAACGAGATGTTACAGAATATCAGTCGAAGACTGAAGTAAATTATTCTCAAACTTTTACCTGATGTGTGTAACAGATTTTATTTCTCGTACATTATTGTGGCAAAAGTGCATAAACTGTTTTTGGTTATGCGTTAAAGTATACAATTAAATATGATATTTCCACTTTGCTCTAAATATCACCTAATGGTACCTGACAGATGGACAAGACAGATGTAGCACTGGGAAGTGTGTGAATTTTTCTTGTCTCATTACGAGAAAATTAACATAATTACACAAATGCAGCAAAGATAAGTTCAGAGAGAACATTATTTGGACCAGTTTATTCAATACACATTTCACATGTTATCGCAAATGGAGGAAAATAACCAGTTGTGATCTACAATCACTGATTGGAAATTTCTCACAACATCTAGCAGAGATGATAGATCAAGATGGGATATGGTAAAAAACATTGGTTAGTCCTTGACTGTACTAAAGTATTGTTTATAATAACAATCAAACTCTTATATATATACTGTAGGTCAGTTCATGATATGAAGGTTGTAAATGATCGAGTGAAAGCCGAGATTGACTTCAATGGCCGAGAAATCACCAAAGAATATTTATTGGAGCAGAACATGGCATCATTACTGCAGGTTTGTTTCCACTGAATCTATAACAATTGATCATTGGATTCATTATTACTAAATATAAGCTTGCTATAAATTCCAGTTTTTGGACATATTTGACATTATTCTGTAGAGAATCTTGTTAGCGTATCTAATATAAGAAAAAAAATGCTTATATGTCATAAATGAATTTTTTCCAAATTTTGTCATATCAACCAAAGAAACAATGATAACAAACTTTTAACCATATTTTGCAGTTTCCGTGGAGACCCTGTATGGGATCACATGTTTTATAAATAAAATCAAGCTGACTTTTCTTGTTTGTTGATTTATTTAAAATAACGTCTTTATTATTTAGTTAAATTTTGTTGTGTTTTGTAGGAAATGCAGTTTATATCCAATGAAAAAGAAGCTGAAGAATTCCTTCTACACCATGGTGGTGAAGTTGTCAACCAGCTGGGTAAGGGAGTAGATGGACTGGAGACCAGAATCAAGGTAAACACTTAAAACGCTTTGCTTGTGTTAGATGGTCTGTCAAAGAAGCTATTTTACTCTAACATATTGTATGATATAGATTTCCATTGGAGATTGAACTAGACATCCAATTTGATTCTTTCAGATTTTTTTAAATGAATTTCATTCTTTTATATTAAGTTGTATTTGGAAGAATATTTGTATAACAGTGTTATATACCTTAAACATATATAATTAAAGAATAAGAATCTCCGTTTTAGAAAATGTTTTTTTTTGTCTTTTTCAGGCAAGACATCCCAAAGTTCGCCATGTAGATCTGGAGTCTTTATGAAGTGTATCTTTCTAACTATGTACATGCATGGAGACAATCTTTTATCATTGAAGGTGATGTTACCTTCCATATCTGTACAGAGACTATCAGCCAGTGTCGTAGGTAGCCTCCATCATCTGTACAGATTGTCAGCCTAGACAGAGACCATCAGCCAGTGTTGTAGGTAACCTCCCACACCTGTACAGAGACTGTCAGTCTGTGACACGAGACCTCCCACACCTGTACAGAGACTGTCAGTCTGTGACACAAGACCTCCCACACCTGTACAGAGACTGTCAGTCTGTTACACGAGACCTCCTACACCTGTACAGAGACTGTCACTCTGTGACAGGAGACCTCCCACACCTGTACAGAGACTGTCACTCAGTGATAGGAGACCTCCCACACCTGTACAGAGACTGTCACTTAGTGATAGGAGACCTCCCACACCTGTACAGAGCTTGTCATTCTGTGACACGAGACCTCCAACACCTGCACAGAGACTGTCAGTCTGTGACACGAGACCTCCAACACCTGTACAGAGACTGTCACTCAGTGAAAGGAGACCTCCCACACCTGTACAGAGACTGTCAGTCTGTGACACGAGACCTCCCACACCTGTACAGAGACTGTCAGTCTGTGACAGGAGACCTCTCACACCTGTACGGAGACTGTCATTCTGTGACACGAGACCTCCAACACCTGCACAGAGACTGTCAGTCTGTGACACAAGACCTCCAACACCTGTACAGAGACTGTCACTCAGTGATAGGAGACCTCCCACACCTGTACAGAGACTGTCAGTCTGTGACACGAGACCTCCCACACCTGTACAGAGACTGTCAGTCTGTGACAGGAGACCTCCCACACCTGTACAGAGACTGTCACTCTGTGACACGAGACCTCCCACGCCTGTACAGAGACTGTCACTCTGTGACGCGTGACCTCCTACACTTGTACAGAGACTGTCAGTCTGTGACACGAGATCTTCCACACCTGTACAGAGACTGTCAGTCTGTGACACGAGACCTCCCACATCTGTACAGAGACTGTCAGTCTGTGACACGAGACCTCCCACATCTGTAGAGACGGTCAGTCTGTGAAATAAGACCTCCCACACCTGTTCAGAGAGTGTCAGTCTGTGACAGAAACCTCCCACCCCTGATCAGTGATGCAGGAGATTTTCCACACCTCTATAGTCTGTCTACAAGGTAGATTACATACTGTATAGGTGTAATGGAAATTCGACATGTAGACATTTATGTGCCATTTGTATTGATTAGGACATTTGTTGTGGATTTGTAAAGTTTCAGGACAATTATGACTGATATTTTATTATTTACATTACTACATTGTATGTAAAATCAAAACTATTTGGTATTATTAATGGTCTAGTCCAGAAATGGGTTCAGTCACAAGGCCCAAAATGATCCAATGTTTTTACTTATTTTGTTTCTGTATTGTTTTGATATTACCATAAATGGAAATAATCTCACTGAGGAAAGTTTAAATGAAATAAATTAAGCATTTAACAAATTGTGTCTTCATTTATACCTACATTTTCTATCCTTATAGAAGTTTTTTTTTACAATGCATTTGTAAATTTTGACTAACATTAAGCCTGTCTGAGTCAAGCAGTAGTTGCTTTTGTAACAGACAGATGTGTCATATCTTTGAATAACAACTTGATGATAAGCATGTTTGCTAGCTAAACAGTGGTGCAAGTCTTTTGTGTGTCACTATCATGACATGAATGTTGATGTAAATTATTTATTTTTAATTTCTTTTTTTTTTTTTTTTTCAATGCCTTACATATCACCTACAAGAATTCATGGTTCAAATTGAGTTCCATTTAAAGTTGCATAAAATATGATTTCAGTCCAAATTGTTCTGTTAATGTGTTGTGTTTGATCATTCCAGCCAATTTTAATTTTACATGATGTATAAACTGTATGATAAACAAAGGTTTACTAATTTGATGCCCTGATGTTCAAATTATACCTGTCGACACCCCCTATATTTCATCCTGTCAGGATTTTTCTGATAATTCCTAAACTTTTCATCTATATTGAAGTTAAATTTGTTCATTGCATAAACATTTCATAAACAATTTAGCATCTCTATTTTGTCAAATATGGCACTATACATAAATTATGAAGGCAATTTCAAGTTTTTCCACATATTTTACAAGTATGACGTGATGTAGTTCAGCTGTAACTTTACTGAATGTTGAAGAAATATATTTAGTATGTTTGTCTTTAAACAAAGCAGTATGTATGATGTTGATACAGATCATTAACACGAATTTCCTCCCCCACTGTTCAGATAATTCATTGTTTATAAGATAAGAACTGTTGGGTTAGGAATTCATGTCCAGCAGGTGTATTCTTATTCCTTACCACTGTATGTCGGAGAACTTTTTGATAATACACAGGTTATCAAATGTTAGCTATAAATATTATAATTATAACAAAAATTAACAAAATGATTCATCTTATAAAATCCATAACTAGATCAATCATTATCTAAAGAACTTTAAGTCACTTTTAATTATAAACCTAACATGAGAGAAAGAACATCTGACTACAGCAGGTCATCAACAACTACAAGCTCTCAGCTCAGATATTGGAGGATATGAAAAGTGTCTTATTAAAATGCAAATGAATGGAACTCTGATGATAAATTAGCAAATACCGGTACCTGTCAGACATGTATGCAACGAAATCTACGCAACCCAGAATTGGATCAGGTGTAAAATGATGTTATGGTGCTATGGGGTAAATATGAACCACAACATGAAGGAAACAGGACGAGATGGGAGAGGACAGGATGGGGAGGGGGGGGAGGGGGGGATGAGATGGAAGAGGACAGGATGGGGATGGGAGAGGACAGGATGGGGATGGGAGAGGACAGGATGAGGGGGGGGGGTGAGAGGAGAGTACGAGATTGGAGAGGACAGGATGGGGATGGGAGAGGACAGGACAAGATGGGAGAGGACAGGACGGGATGGGAGAGGACAGGATGGGGATGGGAGAGGACAGGATGGGATGGGAGAGGACAGGATGGGGATTGGATGGGGGATGGGAGAGGACAGGATGGGGATGGGAGAGGACAGAATGAGGATGGGATGGGGGACGGGCAAATATGGGTTAACACTATACACCCCCAATAAAAGAGATGAAAATGACACCAGTTATCATGGCTTGTTGTGATCTATTCCCTTTCTTGTTTTTATTATATATACATATGATATAGGCTACACACACTGTAAACGATTTTACTGCTTATTTCAAATAATTCATATTATAGGTGGATCTGATTTACAAGATGGTCCATCTAAACTTGTTATATCACACATCTTTATTGGGGCTCCAATTTCATGGTTCTTTTAACAAAATACTATTTGTAGACACATGATGTCTTTGGTTATCAGTATTAACAAGATCCATCAAAGATAAACTTTCTGTTTTAATACTCTTTACTAATTTGTTGACATGTGAACAAGAATACCAACATATTCAACTGAAATTAATTCTTTTTAGGAAATTTGAGTTTAGTCATACTTATTCCTAGATAATCAAGATTTTTTCAAACTGTTCATTAAGTAAATGATTGGTTTGTATGATTTCATTTATAAAATTGAATTTTCAGATTATGTAAAGAAATCTCTCTATTGAAGTGATCATTTTACTTGACTTTATAACAAAATTATATGACCAGATGTATTGTGTATAGAAGTCAGAGTTCACATTCATTGTTAATTAATAATGTCGGTGTGTTGCCAATGGGAACCACCAAGTATATGTAACTTTTGATTTAGAAATATTGCCTCTGAAATGGTCGTGCTGTTTGTGTAAAAGAACTAAACTGGATTGATGTCTACATTTGTAGCTCATTTTAAATGTTTGTACACAATTTAAAGTACAAGGTTATAATTACTGTGTATTGTCTACAGTAGTCCATCCATGCTGTATTTGTGTTGTGATTCAGCATTCTACTACAACAGATGCTTTGACAGTGTGTCGTTGAGTTATACCTGTAATACAGGTATGTTACCTGGTAGAAATAACATGACATTTGTATTAGTGGGCACTAGTTTACAGAACATTTACTGAACAATACACTCTTCAGATGACTGTTACCAACATGTTTATGAATGTGCAATTAAAACTTTCCCTCTGTGTGATGAAATATATGTTTGTTAAAGTAAATTATTTTGTAAGGGTCTTAAACAACTTTTTTGTGAAGATTTTTGAAGGTGACTTTGTTAACACCATGTGGTTATGTTATATTACAAATAATGCCAGTGTCCTGTATTGTATTGTATTGTATTGTAAGTGTACTATTTGAGAGGCTTGCTTTCTATTTACATTTGAAGTTTTAAGATGTACTGCAATATTGAACAGCAAATATATTATATGCAAACTTTGTCCTTTACCACAGGAATATAAAAGCAATGTTTACATAAATGTACATTACTCTCTTTGTGATTTTATAGCTACAGCAACACCACAGTCAGTAGAGTGTTCGCCTACACAACCTCAGATAGAGGTACATTGTGTGTGGTTCAACACTTCCTAAACATGGTTGCTTACTGAAAAACCAATTCTGTCTGTGCTGTGGTGGATGTGTTCTTGGTCAAGACACTTTACCCCTATGGATGACATGCAATGGGCCTTTTGTATGTTATTAAGTGAGGTAACCATGAGTTAGTAATAGGAGACTGCCCTTTGTATTGGCTGTTCACAGGGACGATAAATCAAAATATATCTTCTCAATCCATGGAGATAACATTGATGTATGTTCTTCTTTAACTTGTATACTTCTTTATTTACATATACTGTAAGCACTGAGAGATTCATTTTCCCTAATTAAAATTTCTTATGAGAGAGTTGGTTTTAAATTTTATCTATATTAGTGATAATGATGTCTTTCTTACACTTATGAAATACCTGTAGTTCAGCACCTGATCTTCAGCACCTGGACTTAAGGTATAGTTATCACATCTGCATGTGTCTTTACAACTATTAAATGGTTTTGATTCTGGTCGAAAGTAACCATACATCAGAAAGTGGGCGGAAAAAAAAAATAAAACCCAAGAAAACTGACATCAGTTATAACAAGTCAAAATTCTAATAATTAAATATTTCAATCATGGGAGTATTCATCATCCAAGTATTAGTTTGGAAACATTTAATGTACAATGAGATGGCATGGAATACTTTATGGTGTGTACAAAGGATTGTTTCTCTATCAACTCATGGACAAGGAAACAAAGTGGCAAGGAGCAAATATGCTAACAAAGAGGAGAATATGATTAAAGAACAAGTTCACCAGGAATAGTGACCACTGTGTCTTGACTTTGAATCTGATGTGCTACACAAACAAAAAGTGAAGTTTCTAGTATCCAGGTATTATTCATTATTTTCAGATTTTGCTGCAGTCAATAAAGAAACTGGAGAATTGAATTGTTTACCTTCTGATAAAGGAAATAAACCACAAGTTGAGTGGAGATATGATAAAGGCACAGGTTCTAGCCTCTATGTCAATGAAAACTCTTACTACTAATACTATAGTGATATGTATTCACAGAAGAGTTAGTATCGGTGATAAAGTTTTATAGCAATATATCTACCATTGTATGTTATTGCTTCAGTGTTATCTTACCAAAATCAGCTGTGTATTACCAGCTCATGAACTGCCAACAGTGCAGGAATAAGTAATGAAAGCAAATTGCTGGACTGCTTTCAGTTGGCATTCATGGGCTATGCTAACTGCTTCTTTGAAGTTACTCTTATCCTGTTGGCATTCATATACCCGTGAATGCCAACTGAAAGCAGCTCAATGCTTGTTTGTGGTAGTGATGCATCTAAGGATAATTAAGTTCTGGAAAGATCAAATCAAAAGACAAGGAACAGGGCCATATTAAGGAAAAATGTTCCTCTCACACTCTGAATCCGTAAGCAAAACTTTTTTCTCTATGTCGTTAAAATTTTAAAATATCCTCCTGGAAGATGAGGTTAACACCAATCATAAACTCTCTCAAGAATAGATTTGATAATTGTTTGGATTATCGAAATACATTATAAAACTGATATATATCTATGTTGCAATCTAACCCAACTATTGTCTTAATTTTAAATCGAGTAATTTGTTGAGGAGTTTATAAGATCCGATACTAGAAGTATATTTGATTTTGCCTACAATTTAGGGGACAAAAGGCACCAGCACGGTAGAGTCTAACAGCTATTTCGTCCTTATATAGGTATTTCACACTTTGAGGTAGCCTCGGTGCAGACGAGGCGACGGACTCCTACACAATTTGATACAATGGTGTTCTCAACAATATTATATTAATATACAAAGAGCATAATACATTGCGCTGAATCAATTAGTATCGGCTGTTATTAAAAATTTGATTTTTATCCTTAATTTCTTCCAACAGACTAAACACACACAATGATCAATGTCCCCACATTGGACCAAGTCATCAGACTAAACACACACAATGATCAATGTCCCCACATTGGACTAAGTCATCCTTAATGCCTTCAACAGACCAAACACACACAATGATCAATGTCCCTTAATGTCTTCCAACAGACTAAACACACACAATGATCAATGTCCCAGACCAAACACACACAATGATCAATGTCCCTTAATGTCTTCCAACAGACTAAACACACACAATGATCAATGTCCCCACATAAGACCAAGTCACGCTCTTCATTTTGCAGACTTGTTTTATTTTCATACGATGCTGAATTTATGGAAGAGCTTATCAAGACAGGACACAAAGATCTTGCCAAGTCTTCCAACTCATTTCAGTGACAAAAAAAAATTGAATTTGAAATCAAGGACACGACAGACATTTCTACATTAGCTGCCCTACCTCGATGTCTTCTTACAACAAACCAACAGGGACAGCTCTCGAACAAGCTGTATTGTCGATTTCTAGATATCGATATACACTCTTCCCAACCAATGGTGGATGCTTATTCGATATTCAATCCATCATCATAATCCTCGTAAAGATACCAACAGCTGACAAATAAACCCACAGCACAAGGGATACGCAGGTCCGTCGATGAAGCATGATTACATTGAGAAACATTCCATTTCATTCTGCGATATGTATCTGAATATTTTCGTTGTCTTTTAGTATGCCTGGTGGTTTCATTAATTCTATCCTTGTTTGAAGATGTGACATTATTAGCAATATAATGAGGTTAACCGGGTGTCGTTAATGAAACAGAAAAACCCTACACCTTCCGGAATACCTGGTCTCATTCACCTTGTACTTTGAAGATCTCCGTGTAAATATTTTTGTTCATATTTTACCACAGTTTCATTGATTTTCAGTTGAGCTTACGATATTTTTATCTTGTCGATATTTTGTTGTTTTTGTGTGAACCAATATGGAGCGAGATTAAACGATACTTAAGGCGTGATTTTCGACATGATTGAAACCAAGACATACCTTCTGAATAATAAAAAGAAAAGAAAGCACGTCCTCAAGAAGACTTATCAATATTGCAAGTAATAAAACCAGTACAACAACAGATCAACCGACAATCAATCGAAAGTCAAATGACCTTTCATGAATCTATTCTAACATCAAAGGCGATGATTTTACTGTTCTGAATGCGACTATAAGGAAATAGGAAGTTAAGGACACGAGATGACGAATGGCAGAATTTACTAAAATAAGATTATCGTCCAAATGGAAGTTTTTCGTGAGCATGTCTGGCTCATAAATACACAACCAAAACACCACATCCCTGTTCTTAAATGGGTAACACTATTTGTGTTTAAACATTTGGATTTGCCATTTAATGAAAACACATCCTGAAAAATAATTCAGCGTATTCTCTGTGCTTTTTTCACTTGCTTGTATCCTGTATACTGTGTTCAGTATAGTCCTAAAGGTTTGTCATAAACCTTAATTCTAGATTTTAATGCAATAAAGCGATTAGGTTACCTCCCTTCTAACACCTAGCAGCTCGTTCAACCATTAGAACCACAGAAGAGACCTATTCGGACGAAACATTTTGAATGCAGTTGTTTATTTTTTCATTATTTTCATATAAATATACTTTCTCAATCACTTAATTTAAATACAAATACGCTGCTCATTTTCTTGTATTTATACAATCCCTCTGAAATGTATTGTAGTATAATTTCAAACGCCAAATTCAACCAAAAACATCTTGACTTCAATACTCTCGATATCCGATTTATACCGAAAAATAAGAAATATTGATTTACCGCTTGATTTGAAATTGAAATTATTTGATGCATTGGTATCCCCGATTTTATTATAATCAAGTGAAATATGGGGATATGAGAACTGTCATCTTATTGAAAAGATACATTTACAATTTTGTAAGAGAATTTTGGGGTTGAAGAAAAGTACAACCAATTTTATGGTCTACGGAGAAATCGGAAGATACCCTATTACTATAGATATTAAATTAAGAATGGTTAAATATTGGTAATCACTAATCCTGAATGAGAATAAATTATCAAGTTGCATGTATAAATTGATGTATTCACTCAACGAAACAGGCCAAATAGAATTCAAATGGATAAACTGCATCAAAAATATTTTAAACAGTGTTGGATTAGGTCATGTATGGATGTTTCAGAAAACTTGTTTACCACATATCAATTTTTTAAAATCTGAAGTTGCTCAGAGACTGAAGGACCAGTTTGTCCAATCTTGGTTCGACGAAATGGAAAAATCGTCCAGAGGACAAGTATATAGTATTTTCAAAAATGAATTTGGTATTGAAGACTATTTATTACGGTTGAATAAAAAAGATGCAGAATTTACCTGTAAATTCAGAACAGCAAATGGTAAATTACCGGTAGAATTAGGTGGATGGAGAGGGATACAACATCTTGATCGAGTATGTCCCATGTGTAATAATGGTATAGGAGATGAGTTTCATTTTATATTTTTGTGTAATAATGATGAAGTAAAACAGCTAAGACTGAAGTATATCCCGGGATACTACTGTAAATATCCTAACCGATACAAAATGAAAGGGATGTTCACAGTCTTTAATAAAAAGTTATTGATGAATGTAAGCATGTTTATCCAACGATTGTCATACATTTTATAATGCGACTGCGTTAATTGTTAGCATTGATTGTCCTAGATATTAAAATGTTTGAGCTGCTTACAATGTATGTTTTCGGAAAATCAACAAATATATAACATGTTTATAACTATGGCTGCCTGTCATGTACTAAAAATGTTTCATTATGTATGACCTCTTGTCACACATTGTTGTTGTCTGAGAGAAATAAAAATCTTGAAATCTTGAACATCTTTACCCTGAACCGTGTGTTCGTGTTTCACTTCAGATCAGCAGGGACAAATTCTTCGATTATTTTTGAGAGCTTTTATTATAATTATTAAATCTAAAAAAGGATGTAGCTAATGTCAATATTACAAAAAACACTATCTGCATGAATGCATTTATAATACATTTTTTTCTCTTTTCTATTTGTCCAAACAGATGGTAAAACGCTAGGTTACGAGATACTTATTCTTAACTGCCCATGTAAGGTCAGAGTGAACGTTTAAAGATCAATAGTTGTGTTGTTGTTTTTCTTTCATTTTATCGATTTATTTTCATGCGAAAATGTCTCCAGCACCACGATATTGTAGTATTAGAAACAGAAAATTTCGATCTACTACAAGCCAGTTCTTAACCCACTTGAAAAAGATATCTCACCGGCCCCCTCCCCTTTTACTTTTACAATTATTCACTTCAAATATACAAATATGTTCGTATTCGAAATCTTATATGCAGAGGATTAGAAAATGAGATATTCACGCCCTGTAATTCACAAAAAGACAAGAAATCAACAATTTTTTCTTCAAATATGTATCAATTTTAATATTTAAGTTGAAATTTTGTTGTAAAACATTGTGCATCACTGATATAATGTTAATATACATGTGTATACAATATTCATTGGTCATGACATATATTCTCCATAATTTAAAAGGCTATTTACAATGATTCTGTTGAGGTAATACTGATGAATTACAATACGATGTGGATCAAATAGCATCATGTTGAAATACGCTGGTTGTCAGTCTTATTTTGGCTGCGCTCCGAAGCTCGGTCCTTAGACTGGATTTCCTGCCGTTGTAGTAAGGCAGGTAATGGTGTAACTAAAGCTGTAAGTAATTCCTTCGTGTTTTATTAAGCCATTTGATCTCCACAATAAATTTGAAGAACTAGTAGAAGAAAACATATACAGTAATACATTATGCTATTATGCTGAAAACGTGGATCGTTAAATTAATTTCATTTTCAATTTCAGGAGAAGAGTAAACGTACAATGTAGTAGTAGGGGAGAGGCGAGAGAGATGGAGAACGGGGGGGGGGGGACAGGGAGGGAGGAGAGAGAGAGGGGAAGGGGGGAGACAGGGAGGGAGGAAAGAGAGAGGGGAAGGGGGGTGGAGACAGGGAGGGAGGAGAGAGAGACTGGGAGGGGGAGAGATCGAAGTCCGTGCAGAATTAAATCTCACTTGTACAGTGCATCAGGCCACCTCACTAGCACTGCGTCGGCAAACAATACCATCAAATTGTCAACTGTATACGAGAAGATATGACCGACCCATTATCAGAAATACTAATGTACTATTTAAAAATGCTGCCAAAATTGTATACATTGCTGACAATGTTTTTTTTTCCTACAGATGCACAACCAAATACATAGAAAACAATTCAATAGAAGATAACAAAAGATTACATCTAATATTGGCCGATAATTTTCTGTAGCATCATGGACTGCTAAACTTTTGATTGTTTCAAAGTGTTCAACTTTGAAAACATGTTATAGCATTGAATTAAAATGTCGACGTGAAACCTTCTAGTACTGTATCCTGTAAAGATGTTGGCCCGACGAGATTATCGACAACATAAATCCATCTTCTAAGCTTTCTTTTTGTTGAACATAGATACTAGCGACCTGAATTTCTAGATTTTCTTTTAGTTGGCTTTATTTTGCATAAAGATTATGATGACGTCATATCAACAAGCCTCAATGCAGTCACGTGGTTGGACCTTATGGTTAGTCACTGTTACGATTGAATCTCTTCATTCAGGTGAGAATTGAAGAACATTACTGGTGTATAGGCATGACAAGATGAATTTGTAGCACCAAGCAGTGACAAAATGGTATGATTTGGGTTTTCTCGTCTGTGATACTGAAATCTAACCACTAGGGTAACGTCGCCTCCAAGCATTTTTCCATATGTTCGACAAACACACTGTCGAGTGAAACCTGAAAAATATTGTCAGTGGGATAGACACATGATTGACAATGTTCCAAGCCACAACACCATAATAGTTCAATTGCATTGGGTTAGCTTGAGACCGCAAAACCTCAAACGTAGTAATACTCCACAGAGCAATATTACACACTAACAAGAATGTCACAAACTCGCGACCAGGTTTCTGTCGCTCGTGCTCCCGTTTTCCCGCGGATTTCCGGAGCGCGTGCAGAAGGAACACAGTTTGAAGAGTGGCCTGAAACATTCCCAGGACACTAGATAATATGACAAGGAACCCATTGGATTCTTGACTGTCCATGGCAGCAGCGATGATACTAAATAATCCAAACGTAAATTCTCCTATCACTCCAACCAAGAGAAGGCTTTCTTCAAGGTCTATCTGCTTCTCAATCGAGTAACGTAAAGCCTGCATTCGGTGAAACGCCAAGATGACGGCGATCGACGTCAAAACGTATATGACTACTTCCGAAAGGTGTTCCAATTTAAGAGCCGTATCCAAATATGACAACGAGCCAATCAGAACGAAAAATATTATCATGGTTATGACAGTGGCAACTAAGACAAATATTCCGATGAAAAGACCCCGACTAGATCCGGAACAGTCGACGTTGATCCTCTGGGCCTTAACCTTAGATTCAATGTCTTGTACGTCATTGCCATCGTAACCCATCTGGAATCGTCCTATATTCTTCCACATCACGTACAAAATACCTGCAGGTAGAGTGTAAAATTATCATGCATTGGACTTTCAATATTTAAAACAGTTCTTTTGCTTTGAAACATTCTATATTCATGGATTCGAAGCTTAAAACAACGTATAAGGCTTGTATGCAACTGAGTTGTGCAATGATAAAATCTTACAAAAACCTGCTTGGCTCAAAGTAGAGAGTAAAATATTTGATATCAGAAGCATTGATGAATGGAAATAACTGTCAACACTGGCAATGCTTACGATGGTCCGTAATTTTGTGTAAGGAAATGCTTAATAAGATCGTTTCTATAGGTAAGGGCCAGACTTACCTGTACAGATGATACTGTACTCTACAGGGTACAGGTAAGGGCCAGACTTACCTGTACAGATGATACTGTACTCTACAGGGTACAGGTAGGGGCCAGACTTACCTGTACAGATGATACTGTACTCTACAGGGTACAGGTAGGGGCCAGACTTACCTGTACAGATGATACTGTACTCTACAGGGTACAGGTAGGGGCCAGACTTACCTGTACAGATGATACTGTACTCTACACGGGTACAGGTAGGGGTCAGGCTTACCTGTACAGATGATACTGTACTCTACACGGGTACAGGTAGGGGCCAGACTTACCTGTACAGATGATACTGTGATCTACAGGGTACAGGTAGGGGCCAGACTTTCCTGTACAGATGATACTGTACTCAACACTACACGGGTAGAGGTAGGGGTCAGACTTACCTGCACAGATGATACTGTATTCCACACTACACGGGTACAGGTAGGGGTCAGACTTACCTGCACAGATGATACTGTACTCGACACTGCATGGGTAGAGATAGGGGCCAGACGACTCCACAACAGACTTCATCAATGAGTTTCCGTTACATCGGATGATGCCGGCTGACGCCACTGAACTATTTTGTACTGTATAACATCAACGATACATATATCAGAAAAAAACGTCAACGATACAAATATCAGAAACTGACTTGTGTCACAGTCACAAACGCAGTTATTGGGTATTAATATTCTTGTGAATTGCTTTTTAGAAATGCTAAATAAGATACAAGTTAACCTTGAGAACATTGTAAATACTCTTGGTTTTGTTCAATATCTTGAAATTATTATCATATCATTACATATCATAGAAGGCTGTCTACGTGACGTATTCAAGTACGAAATGAACTACTTCAAGATCTACTGTTTATTGACAAATAATTTTAAGATTTGGTCGGACATGAAAACATGTCAGCAATGCCTATTAAAACCTATATAAGGCCGATTGACGGGTTTGACAGCGGATACTGAAAAACTTTACAGATAGATATTTAAACAGGAACTGCATAAAAAAATCCGTAATAAACCTATGTTTCCTCGAGGAAGCTGTTCATAAACATATTTTTATCGTGTTTGTCCTAAATATAGTCGTTTACTCACTACTGTGGCAAGTCTATTTTAACTGCCACTCTTAGATCCGTATATGATCTGTAATACTAGTAGTATAAAGATGTTCTTCGTCTTAAAAAACATTACTTGGAAGATTAAAAAAAACATTGACTTTCTGATGGTTTGTTCACGGACGTCACTATTGATTGAATTTTAGACGTATTGAGCCATTATTTCGTTTGCCAATACGGAACTTCCATTTAATTTCGTTGTAATTGTTTTAAAACAATGGAAACTGCACCGTTACTCGAGCTTATCTACAACGGCGACAATACCGGCGGCGTCGCAAAGCATGCTGGTACCAAGCACGTGAAAAGAACCCCCTGGCGGCACACTAACGCAATATCGGGAGATCTGTGAACTGACACTAGTGGATTAAAGACACAAAGTGATGATAATCTCGTGACGTTGTCTTTTGACCGTGAGCGGACGAGAATCCTTCTGGAGGATACATATCCCAGATCAGTCATAAACACAAGATACGCTGCCGGAAATCTGTATCTGTCAAACTACACAGCACGTGCCCACATCGGATCGTATAAAAGCACGCACGATCAATAATGACCCGGATCAACCTCTCTCGGAGGAATCTTTATTATATCTAATATTTGCATTTTGGTAATGTTACTTTCCCCAAGAGAGGTTCGGGTATTTATCCTCGAATTTCTGTTATTTTATTGGTCCATACGACAAAAAACCATCCGAGCGAGAGTTATCCAGCATTGTATGATAAATGACTAACCGCCAGTCTAACTGATGCCGATATTATTACTGTATTTTGCCTGAATAAACGTGTTACTTGTCAACTTTATTTCAAAACTACTACAAAAGAAAAAATGTTTCGGGTTAATGGTTCTTTAACACTTTTTTTTTATTTTTTGAACTTTGACATCGTGTTATTTGTTAAATGAATAATTCATCGGCGAATGGTGATATAATCACTAAGAACATGTATAAAACGGTTTGTATACACTGGACTGTTAGAGAGACCATTACACATACCCATGGATACTGAATCATTGGTAGACACGTGCGGATCTATCCACGTGACCACGTTCCCGTGCCGGACGTTATAGGTTTCGATTTCGCGCAGGGTTTCCCGGACAATATTCTCCACCCACACACATAAGTTAGTTGCGATCATGTGCATGAGTCCGAACCTGGCCAGGCTCTTGTAGCGATGTATACACATCTGAAAATATACAACAAAAATATTAAGGTTACACTCAAAAGCAAAACGGACCAAAATATTTTTTATTTACACTATTGAAAGAATTTGAGATATCCGGTTCTATCTAGAGGATAGGGTCGTGTGATTCATCGTTACGTCTTCGAAAAAACAAGTGTAAACATTATGATTAATTTGGAAGCATTTTTCACATTCAGTTTGGGTGAGATGAAGTCTATGTAATTTACTGCTAATGGCCTGTTGACCTGCTGGATAGAAATCATAAACATGAAATATGAATTGTTAAATAACACGATACGAGTCTCCTATACAACAGTACAGCGATGGTAGTCCCGACCGACCCCTGCTGTACCGTTGTACACGCGTGCTGGGCGGGGCGACCATATTTTTTGTATATACTTTGATGTTGATGGCACTCATATGGCTAGAATTAGGGTAGAGAACATACAGGTGTTAGTATTCTGGATCAGGAAGTCAGATCGTCCAAACCCGTAGCAGTGTTTATATATACATGTAGCAACATCGTAATACAACCTGGTGTTGTCCGTTTATGCAGATAAACCTTTTCGTCAGCACTTTGAATGTTGTGATACTGCAAAATCATACATTTTCGTTTGGCTGAAGTTTCGTGGTTTTCTAGTAATACACATTTTCGCTAATATCTTATTTCGTGGATAAACCTCTCGGAATCCACCGGTACTAAAAATAATTTTATCAATTTATTTGGTGGACATATGTATTGTTGATTACGAGTAACCACGAATTCAACGAAAATAAAAGCCCCCCGAAAATCAATGATTTAACAGTATTTCAAGCATATATCGAGACAAAAACAGACGTCGAAAGGTTTAATCCTAGTCCATTAAGACAAATTGATAAACGAAAACTGACATCCTATATTGATGAAAACTACCAAAAAATGCGCGTGTTCAGAAAGTTTGGTTGTGCGACTACACTATGCAATAAATCAAAATTACGAAAAAGTTTCCATTCAGTAATTTTTATTTCACTTAACTATTATATATAGAAGGATTGTTGGGTTTGGTTGTCTGATAGACAACATGTGTTCCTTTGTCAGTCCTTAACATGATAATGATATGAATACAATTATCATATTCTGCTACCTAATTGATCTCTATAGAAAATGTAACTTTATATCACAGGGGAAAACATGAGCTTGTTTTCCACTCCCCTCTACACAACAGCAACGTTTTCATGTATGAATTTTTAAAAAATAAAACAAAAGTTTAAACTAATGCCTATCAGTTTAGTCAGATAACTGGTAAGTAACGACGATAAGTAACGACTACACTAACCAATCTCAGACATTAACGGGCTTCCCAGATGTTTAGTGCGACAACAAATTTATATCGTCTGGGCTCGTAACTAGTACATCTCTTTATATCTCTTATAATAGCATTTGTTTTCATGCCAAATTATACGCCTGTGTATATTCATTATCTGTTTCATGTTAAGATTGCATATACATTTATGTAAATTACAAATTACCGGAAATGACAGATGGGTGTTGTGTAATTGGTTACGTGGGAGTGTGATATAAGACCAGGAGAAGCCATACTGGTCTATTTCTTGCCACTCAGTACTATGACCAACCGTGACACGTGGTTCGTGACAGACCACCATTCCATGTACAAGATATGAATAAAAGTTCTCTCTTCTGATCTTTGTTAATGGTAAGTCGCCACAGTATGTAAATTATACCAACACTTCAATAACGTTTATTGTTCTTTTACATGACAATGGTAGATTACCTCTCATTACTGCTTGTAACGATGATGAGGTGATGGTCGTTTTACTCATTTATGCAACAAACTGTGTCTGTTTCCGTAAACAATTGTCAAAAATATTATCTAACAAGTTTGTGTTGTGACTTGTGAGGGCTGTTTAGGTGATCAAAAACAATCTTTTCAAAAGGAGTTCAACAAATTTTACGGAGCTGATAATGTTTCAAAATGGAATCATTCTTGGTGTAGCACATTTTAAACGTTTCGATAATACAGGCGGATTAGAATTCCAACCCAGAATTCTTCATTGTAGCCGGAGACCACCCACCAGGAATACCGGATAAGCAATTAAAAACACTGCACACCTACTCTCCTCAGTAAAAGCTTATATTAAAGATTAAACTATTTTATATTCTGATTCAATAATATTAGTAATTATTTAATGACAAAAGTGACGACAGTTCATAAGATGGTAACCAATTTAATGTTTCCATCATTCATGAAATATATCGCTTACTGTAAAGTCATATATTTTCGTTTATCTCAATTTTGTGGTTTTCCAAAAATATACGTTATCGTAAGCATTTTGATTTCATGGATATGTATTATTCACGACTAGTACTAAAATCCATGTCAATTTTCATTGGTTTATCGGCCACATTTATTCGCGGATTAAGAGTAACCACGACGAATTCAACGAAAATAAACTACCCACGAAAAGTCATGATTTTACAGTAATTCCATACCATGATTACATAATGTATAAATTCATTCGTGACAGCAAAACGACAAGCATCTCTGTGTAAAAAAAATGTCAGCTTTTCGAAGCATCTGTTTATTTGGTAGTGTTGGCGAGTAGTAACTGTTCCAGACACTTGTTAAAGATAGACGGTGATAATGATCTCCCAAACAATGCCCAAGGAAATGTGAAAAGTCGCCAGTAAATCATTGTTATGGCTAACGTGATCGACTTTTTTCCTTTCACCGGAGGACATAGAGGACTTCATCCATCAGAGCCTATGTTAAACGCTGTCTGGTGTATTTCCTTGTCTTTACAATCTTACTATCCTCTGCGGTGTAATATTATAGTCTGGACAATTCTTTAAAAATCATTTAATGAATAAAGCATCTATTGGGTCCACCCATTATGGTTTAGTTGCAACGAAAAACGAATACCAATAAAGAAAGGAAATTCATGATTGAAAACATTAGCGGAGTTTGGAAGAACGACGGCCAACATTGGAAACTGAATGTATGAAAACGGAAGTCTTTCAACGACAGATTACATATCAGGTGTCATAACTGGACAGACCTTGTATACGAAAAACTATTCAACAGATTATTGGATGAAGATGAAAGACGTGTACTTACCTTAGAGTTGAGGAAGACAAAGTAGAGTTGTATAAATGTAAAGCTGAGCTGTAGGAGAGGCCTGACCCCGTGGACAGGGTCACTACAGGACGAGAACGACTCTGAGTAAAAGAACTGCCCAAAGTGAAGGCCGCTCTGTATCATACTCCCAACACCAAAAGCTGAAATTAAAACATTAAAATTCTTACTTCGCTAAAATATGGTAAAAAACTCCAAACACACCGAAAGCTAACAATGTTGAAAATGAGCTTTAATCATTGGGTTGAAGTTTGATAAAATGTTGTTAAACATCAACTAAATTTGTCATTAAATATTAATTTTCTTCAAAACTCATCTTACTTTCTCCACATGTTTACAATGCAACAACGTACCTACGGCTCCTAATCTTAGATAGAAACTTCCGGTATTGTATGTGCGGGATACATCAAATGAGTACTTCCGCTTCCGACTGGAAGTGGACCCATTTGAATCCGGTGAGTTCATCCGTCGTTTGACCTTCTTGCGCAGACGAACTGTCTTGTTTTGCAGCAAATACACGTAGGCGTATACAAGGAATATTATGCTCACAGAATAAAGATATATGTAAAACCCCTGCAAAACAAAACAAACTGATTAACAAAGGACTCTGCATACATTTTTTTTTTAAAATTACATATTCTTCATCATTTTGTCACTTTGTTGATAGTAATATCAAACCGAGAAATTTCTGGCAATTATCAAGAGTATAAGAATCACCTCAAATAAATACGGCATCGGTTTTGTAGCAAATATATCCGCTATAGGCATCACACAACCCATCACAACGACAAGCATAGCATACAGGCCGCTTACGATGATGAAGAGGCTGTCCCTGCAACAAAAAATAGAAAATTCATAATTTGAACAAGTACAACAGAAAGCGTACTACTTACTAGGAGTATGGCGACTGTTCTAATATAGGATTACAAGGCGTATTGCTTACTAGGGGTATGGAGACTGTTCTAATATAGGATTACTAGGCGTATGGAGACTGTTCTAATATAGGATTACTAGGAGTATTACTTACTAGGAGTATGGCGATTGTTCTAATATAGGATTACAAAAGGCGTATTGCTTACTAGGGGTATGGAGACTGTTCTAATATAGGATTACTAGGCGTATAATTTACCAGGAGAATGGCGACTGTTCTAATATAGGATTACTAGGCGTATAATTTACCAGGAGTATGGCGATTGTTCTAATATAGGATTACAAAAGGCGTATTGCTTACTAGGGGTATGGAGACTGTTCTAATATAGGATTACTAGGAGTATGGCGACTGTTCTAATATAGGATTACTAGGAGTATGGCGACTGTTCTAATATAGGATTACTAGGAGTATGTTCTAATATATGGATTAGATATAATATATGGATTACTGGAGTATGGCGACTGTTCTAATATATGATTACTAGGAGTATGGAGACTGTTCTAATATAGGATTACTAGGCGTATGGAGACTGTTCTAATATAGGATTACTAGGCGTATTACTTACCAGGAGTATGGCGACTGCTCTAATATAGGATTACTAGGAGTATGGCGACTGTTCTAATATAGGATTACTAGGAGTATGGCGACTGTTCTAATATAGGATTACTAGGAGAATGGCGACTGTTCTAATATAGGATTACTAGGAGTATGGCGACTGTTCTAATATAGGATTACTAGGAGTATGGCGACTGTTCTAATATAGGATTACTAGGAGTATGGCGACTGTTCTAATATAGGATTACTAGGAGAATGGCGACTGTTCTAATATATGATTACTAGGAGAATGGCGACTGTTCTAATATAGGATTACTAGGAGTATGGCGACTGTTCTAATATAGGATTACTAGGAGTATGGCGACTGTTCTAATATAGGATTACTAGGAGTATTACTTAGGAGTATTACTTACTAGGAGTATGGCGACTGTTCTAATATAGGATTACTAGGAGTATGGCGACTGTTCTAATATAGGATTACTAGGAGTATTACTTACTAGGAGTATGGCGACTGTTCTAATACTGATCTAATATAGGATTACTAGGAGTATTACTGTTCTAATATAGGATTATTACTAGGAGTATGGCGACTGTTCTAATATAGGATTACTAGGAGTATGGCGACTGTTCTAATATAGGATTACTAGGAGTATTACTTACTAGGAGTATGGCGACTGTTCTAATATAGGATTACTAGGAGTATTACTTACTAGGAGTATGGCGACTGTTCTAATATAGGATTACTAGGAGTATGGCGACTGTTCTAATATAGGATTACTAGGAGTATGGCGACTGTTCTAATATATGATTACTAGGAGTATGGCGACTGTTCTAATATATGATTACTAGGCGTATTACTTACTAGGAGAATGGCGACTGTTCTAATATAGGATTACTAGGCGTATTACTTACTAGGAGTATGGCGACTGTTCTAATATATGATTACTAGGAGTATGGCGACTGTTCTAATATATGATTACTAGGAGTATGGCGACTGTTCTAATATATGATTACTAGGCGTATTACTTACTAGGAGTATGGCGACTGTTCTAATATAGGATTACTAGGAGTATGGCGACTGCTCTAATATAGGATTACTAGGAGTATGGCGACTGTTCTAATATAGGATTACTAGGAGTATTACTTACTAGGAGTATGGCGACTGTTCTAATATATGATTACTAGGCGTATTACTTACCAGGAGTATGGCGACTGCTCTAATATAGGATTACTAGGAGTATGGCGACTGTTCTAATATAGGATTACTAGGCGTATTACTTACTAGGAGTATGGCGACTGTTCTAATATATGATTACTAGGAGTATGGCGACTGTTCTAATATATGATTACTAGGCGTATTATAGGATTACTAGGAGTATGGCGACTGTTCTAATATAGGATTAGTAGGAGTATGGCGACTGTTCTAATATAGGATTACTAGGAGTATTACTTACTAGGAGTATGGCGACTGTTCTAATATAGGATTACTAGGTGTATGGCGACTGTTCTAATATAGGATTACTAGGTGTATGGCGACTGTTCTAATATAGGATTACTAGGCGTATTACTTACTAGGAGTATGGCGACTGTTCTAATATAGGATTACTAGGTGTATGGCGACTGTTCTAATATAGGATTACTAGGAGTATGGCGACTGTTCTAATATAGGATTACTAGGCGTACTACTTTACTACAAGTTGTTGACTTTTTGATATTATCGTGTAGATTTGCTAACGATAAGAAATAAACGCTTGAGATGCTGACGTTAAGATGTTGAGTTAATGAGCTTAGATATTCTGATTTAGACATGCTGAGATAATTATTTAGATTTTCTCAGCTATTAAGAAAATAACATCGAATTGCTGGTACGAAGTTATTTTTTTAAATTATAATTTATAATGTGTGTCTGCAGATAGTAAAGGATTTTTATTCAAGGTTTTGATGCTTTGAAATCTCTTTTTATGCGACCAAAAAAAAGACATTCTTATTTCGGATTGCTAGTTTTGAGTGATCATTGTAATTTTTTTATATCATTAAATGTTATTATTTAGAGTCGCAGACATGAAGAGATTTACTCCACACAAGTGAATAACACCTTCCCATTCACATTTAGAATTAGCTCTAATAAACTGGACTTAATGGATATTTGGGGTTGTAGGCATTTGCTTTTGTGAAAAAGATTATCATTAAAGATTGCTGGCCTGTAGATGTTTTTATTGAGGCACGCTAACCTGAAGGGTGGCTTTCCCGCAAAACTGATTACTTTGAGTTGATGACATTTTTGTCAAAGATAGGTTGAAATTCTGTAGCATGGCATTCTTCACGAACAAAATTATCTCCACAATCTTTCTTCCACTGTTGTGTGTTTGCGCTAGATAGAAATGATTTGTCATCCTTACTTTATGAAAATGGATATTCTTACACAGGAATCCACTGGAATTAACGTCGGCTGTTGAAATGCATGATATTTCTACATGGTATCGTTTACGCCGCTAAACTACTCCTAATATCTCTCATTACATACTGCTCGTGTTCACACAAATTGTCTGTGCTTACAGAGAATACCTCACAATTATATATAAACGTTTAACATTTTAAAAATATATTCCGGTCCTGAAAACATGAGTAGTGCTACTACGTTCCAGGCTGTGATGATACAGATGCTGAATTGCTGCAATATCCACTAATCCAGAATTATACTCGACATCTCTTTACAAATTTGTCTGCCTTACAAAATGTCTCGCTTCACGAATAACTGCTTAACAGGATAAACGCAATCTGTCTGGGCAGTTAAACATTTTGGTGCCTAAATCCTACAAGATTTTATGTATAGAGTTGTACAGTTCATTATAAAGCCTCAAGTGCATGAATACTGAACCTATATTCATAATGTTGTATTTTTTTTTACATACAGGCAATAAAGCCATGTCAAGGCCAGAGTAACGCCATTCAGAATAACAGAAATATAATGCCCTTATCTAGATTGAAACAGAGGAGATGGATCATAGCGGCAGTACACAAAGACATGATGCAACGTCAACACTTAAGACAGAACTAGGGTAAAAGGGAGGTGGGGGCGAAACAAAATTGAATGATAACAACACTCATCGACGACAGTCACCATAATGTACAGGTCTAGCACATACTTGTTCATGTTTAGGTCAATATTTTATACAGGACAAGTGCATATTTAGTGCAGCTTAAATACAGATCCAGGCGATATTTAGTCTAAGTAGTCACCTAAGAGAAGAAATTCTTTCGGTTATTTTAAGAAAGTATTGGGCATATATTTATGTACTATATCCTGAAGCAATGTTGATACTAGATTATCTGAAGCCTTTCAGCCATTGGATTATATCATGTTCGTTTAATGTTACTTCAAATAACATCCATCTAGACAGGTTCCCCCAGCTTACAGACTCTCTTCTTATTTCTTGAAATACGTTTAAGTTATCAACTGGATCATCACGTTTGAAAGTTGAACGCATAGTTTCGAAATAATCAAGAAGCTCATCATTATAAAAAAAATCACCTGTCTTTTCTAATGTGTAGTCACTTTGTTTCGGGCAGTACTGAGATATGTGATTAATACATGGCCAGTTGTTTGAGCTCATATTTCTTAAGAATCAAAGATAACATGTTCATCTTCGTTCAAAGAGGATTCCACGTGATGAAACGATGCGTTCGCGCTTTGTTCATATTACATGATGAAAGCACTGCCAAGATGCCCGGGTATAAACTTCAATATAGTTTGCTTTGTAGAACGGTATAACAAGGCATTGTATTGTTTGAACTTGTATGAAAATTTTGCAAGGGAATTGCGCATTTTTTCCTTGAGATATAATTTGTTACTTTTCCTTTGTGACAGACATTTAATACAAATGTCGATATAGATGTTTCCGCTTCTTACTTATACGCAAAGTTCATGGCAGAAAAGCGAAATTTTATACAAATGTACTCATAATTTATATTGCAATTTCCGTTGTCATGTAGAGGGCATTTCGTACTTACACAAGGGTAGTGTCGCAGGGGTACTGAGTGACGTCGCCCCAACGCCCGTCTCTCTTTTTGAGAATGGAGAGTGATATGTTGGAGGGAGAGTCAGGATAGAAGAGTTCTCCGTGGACTGTCGTGGAGTGTGTGATATCATGGCCGATACCTAAAAAAACAAGAGACACTATTATGATGGAAACATAAATTCTAACATTTATTTTTTTTGTAAATGGTAAGGGAAGATTTACTTGAATCGGCAATGTGGCATTTCAAAAACATCTTGTGCTCAAAAACGTATATGAAGGCACAGAGGATAATTTGAAAAGGATTCACAAGAATTATTGGCACATTTGAAAGGCACACAAGAACTGATGACACATCGAGAAGGTACACACGAAAAGATGACACATTTGGAAAGTATACACAAAGTGATGACGATGAAAAAGAACCAGCAGATAATGTTTATGATTTTGTTGCAGTATAATAAATAGGTAAAGTTGGTGTCAGGTTGTTCGTCCTCTTATATATTTTTCTATTTCTCTTCTATGCAATTTCTCCTACACGACTCAAACTTTCAATAGGGTTGGCACAAAATCCTTATATTTTTTCACAAGTAAAGCTTCGTACCTTTGTCTTTAATTCTCTATTCCAGTTCAAGGACGATACCCTCCATTTCTCGATAGATCAGGAAGGTTGTTTGAAGAGGATAGAATTTCGTAATGAACTATTCTGCTAACAATAAATCGAATGAAATTCCTGTTTTTGAAGTTTAAAAACCATTAAGAGTAAGTGATAATTGCAATCAACTAAAAACTCTATCTGGGCGAGTGACACAATTTTAATGGGAACCTTGTGGTTGATTGTGACATTAATTAAATTTCAACAGCCAATGGTGTTTTAACAGGTGATAAAAATTCCAAATGACGATAAAGTAAGGATGCTAGATGAGGTACTAAATAGATTACGGTAATCGCCGGTCCTACACCTAGGCTCCTCCAGGAGGCTAGAATAGCCTTTCTCGAGACATCCGGGCTCCAGATGATGTCGTCTTTAATCTGCTGCAATTATGATGGCACAGACTAAGAAATCAAAGTGGTGACCTCCCGTATCATTTTGAACGACCATTGACGATGAATCCCTGGTGTTTCTCATCATTCCATTCTAGAACCAGGTTGAAAGACAATCATAAAATTTGATTGACTGTCACGTGAATGTCAAATTGTTCATCAGTTGAATCGGGTTATACTATCAACAAGCTTTTATTTCAAGTACAGGATTGGATAAATAATACGCTCTCATACTGATTATGTAAAAACAATTATATGTTGGATGTAATCATTTAAGCTGCACTTGAGGATTGAATTATATAAAGTATTTTTTATTATTTTGATACCAAGTATCACATATTACATTTAATCATGGCGTCTCGATCGTCTATTGATGAAAATAACGCTCCAAAGATGTTGTTTATATGGTTCAATGGACTGAAAAATCAGTCATGTGACAAAGGATCTTGTCTCATTGGTCGCCAATATACTAGAAATCGACCAATGACGTGTGAGTTTTGGTCTGGCTCTGTTTTGAAAGCAGGGATACTTTATTACGCATACTTTAGAACGGGCCACAAATACTTAACGCAACTAATGAATAGACAGGAAAACAAGGGGCTTTAGAGACAAGTTGGGACAAAATGTTTTGTTTTCTAAAAAAAAACTACGAATTATTAACCAATAGCATACAGACATTGGAATGTTGATTACACTTGTTGGTATGAGATAAAAGCACTTAGTTATTAAAACACAATACATTCTGAGTGTCCCAGTCGTTTTACGGATACTTGATTGTCAAGCACCTGTCCATACTAACAAGCTACATGTTGGTACTTCAAAATGTCTGCCATGAAATAAACCTCGATGGCCGCCACGCTACGGAAAATTAATATATGTCTTCTGAAATCTCGAAAGTAGATGAACTTATCAAAGAGAGAATGATTGTGGAATTCATTTTCGGTCAGTTGCATGTAAAAAAAATGGAGCTTTCAAGAGAAAGTAATAAACTCAATACATACAAAATAGATATGTGCTAGTCATTATGCCGCAATATAAACAGAATGGCAGACAGTACACTTTTTACATGAAGGGTTTTGTTTGAAAATGTTCTCTTAGCAAACAATGTACTCTCTAAACCAGTTTTTTTTTTCATTTTTGTTTTAAAGTAGCAGACGAGGAGTTCTTAATACCAAAGGAATGCTGTTTTGAGTTTTTTGTAACTTCACACGCATACGTGAAATATTCCGAACGATACAAGATTTGACCTGTAGTAGAGATAAAGGCAACCATCTTCAAATCAAACGTTTCTTTCATGAAAATGAATTAAGGGAGATTTCTGATAATGGGTACGCCTGTTCAAAGGCAAATTGTGCACATCATATTTCCATATGTTCGGCACCTCTTCTACATGTACCATGCAAATACACAAGCATGTTCGGTACCTCCTCTGGACGTTCCGTTCTAGCAAATGTTCCGGGATTTCTAAACCAAAGGCTTCTTTGTTTTAAGTATTGTTGTCCAAAGTTATAATTTCAGCAATCATTATTCGTTGTTGTGTGCATTCATCGCCAAGACTATGAACGAGTTTGACCTATCTAGCAGCTTGTGTGTGGTTTATCTACAATGTTACCGGGGACATAACTATATAAACTCATAAACATTCTTTCCAGATAAACAGCAGTCCTCTCTCAACATACAGTTTCACGGCAACCTTTATGGTCAGTGATAAATAACTAATTAGTTTATTGTTTGGAAAATGATAACATTACAAAAATTGCCACATAGTCTTAAATCCCTGTTGAAAAAATGTGCGTTCTCTGAAATTCTATCTTTGAAAGACTGGGTTTGCTCGATAACAAATAAGATTGAATGCAACATTGGTATATTCCATAGTCTTTCTTACCTCGACCTGAACATGACTAGTGGAGGGTGAAGAAACGATCATGTATAAGAATAACAGGCGGCGCCTTTTGGTACAGCGCTTGATGTAGCAAAACGACCTCCATTACTTCTGTTTTAATTTCTGGTATCACTCAAATGTTTGTTTGGA
This sequence comes from Ylistrum balloti, assembly GCF_031769215.1. Classification (NCBI taxonomy): domain Eukaryota; kingdom Metazoa; phylum Mollusca; class Bivalvia; order Pectinida; family Pectinidae; genus Ylistrum; species Ylistrum balloti. The sequence goes on along the minus strand of NW_026782322.1, from coordinate 4,455 downwards.
TAGCATTAATTAATAAAAAAACTGAACATAAAAATATATACTCTTTGACGGTATTACTCTTTTTAAAAACAAAACAAAACAAAAAACAAAAAAAACAAAAACAAAAACATCGCCATTCTGAAGACACGCTTCAGGTGACGGGAAAGAAGACAATATGGCTGCTGTCAAAACAAATCATCCTCCATTTTACTTTGACTGATTATTTTTTTAACAAAAAAAACTTGAGTGCTGTTTAATGTTACAGATGATTAATTGGTTCAAGACCAGTCGAGCTATAAACATACCTTCGGTACATTGTCATGATATTTTGTAGCGAGTGTAGTACATACCGCAATGAATTATTTATGTCAGTTAATCAAAGATAGTCCGTACCGTCTGTTCCGCATTCAATTTGATTATTATTTGATTCATGTCAGTGAAACGCTTGACTTCTTTCGAGACGTTCGAGGTGAGCTTCAAAGACACTGATAATCATCAAAGTCCTAGCAATGTTAAAGCAGTTCATCAGCAGGTCAAGATCGACCCAACAAAAGGATAAAATTATCAATATAAATATGTCTCTCATGTTCTTCCGCAATGCTTCAAAGCACCATGAGGGACTTCGTGTGAAAGACAGTAGGTGTAAATGTTATCACCTATAATGAGCGCAAACGGAACCGAGATAGTATGGAAGGCATGATACATTTATATCTACACTTGTCGCGTTGGAAACGTGTAGTCACGAAAGTATGGCAACATCGTTACATTGAGCCAGGAAGGGGGGTCATCTTCACGATGAATGAAGCACGGGTCATCATCTCCACGTCACAGTGAGTCAAGTACGGGGTCATCATATCCACCTCACAGTGAGTCAAGCACGGGACATTATCTCCACGTCACAGTGAGTCAAATACGGGGTCATCATCTCCACGTCAAAGTGAGTCTAGTACGGGGTCATCATCTCCACGTCACAGTGAATCAAGTTCGGGGCCATCATCTCCACATCACAGTGAGTCAAGCACGGGTCATCATATCAACGTCACAATGGGTCAAGTATGCGGTCATCATCTCCACGTCACAGTGAGTCAAGTACGCGGTCATCATCTTCACGTCACAGTGAGTCAAATACGGGGTCATCATATCCACCTCACAGTGAGTCAAGTATGGGGGCATCATCCCCACGTCACAGTGAGTCAAGTACGGGGTCATCATATCCACCTCACAGTGAGTCAAGTTCGGGGCCATCATCTCCACGTCATAGTGACTTAAGCACGGGTCATCATCTCCACGTCACAGTGAGTCAAGTACGGGGTCATCATCTCCACGTCACAGTGAGTCAAGTACGGGATCATCATCTCCATGTTGCATTTTGTAAAGTCTTTTCGTGCCAACTAGTTAACCAAGTAATGGACCATCTTGACCAAAATGTAATTAGTGAGCTATTGAATCGATTGTCCGTTAGCACCAATCTATTATATATATATGATTTTTTACTCAGGAGTGCTCCGAGAGTGAATAAGATTTCGAAGCACGACAAGCATATAAGTCAATAAAGATATTATTTTGGATAAAGATATTTTTTATTTGATTCATACGTACCTGTTGCCCCTTTACCATGTGCACCAGAATGTGCATATGCACATGCTAAGTGCACCTAAATCGACCGTCTCCTGGTATTTACGACAAGTCCAAAGTAATCCTGCACGTGTATTTATTTACTTACGGTTACTAAGTAGACAGTTTCTGGAACACTAATTGGTACCCATTAAAAAAATGATGAAACTGTTGCCTTAAATTTGTAGGCTATAAGAGGTTTACTTACAACTAATTCCCCACCGTGTAACGTTTTCTGATATTGATGGATGACCCTTCAAATAGACCGGAATAAACATAGATACTACACTTATATTTAGGATATATATAAGATTTTATATCTTTATATTTACCAAACTTTTTCTTTCATTTTCAGCTTCCTAAACCATGCTCCAAATGACTGGTATCAGTCAATTTTATCACTGACGTTCAAGCATGCAGGTCCATACCAGAAGAACGTATACATCCCCGGGGCGGACCTTGATACAAGTCAACCTAATCAAAACGTTACTGAGGGCTTTCATTATTCTAACACGAACACAATTCACATAACCTGTTGACAAATTCTTGCAAGACTTCTTTGATGAAAAAAGACGTTAACGTAACGCCCGTTTTGGTTTTCTGCCCCTGTTTTCATTTTACTTCGTGTGTCAACGTTTTGATGTAGTTTATGTCATTTTGTATTGTCACTGTACCCTGTACTACTTGTTCTACTGTGGTGACGTTCGACACAGCTGGTGAACTTTTAGTCACCATGTTTGCCGAACCTTGTATACTACGCTTTATTTCATTCCATTTTAATTTGAATTGAGGCACGGTTACACATGTAACTGACATTCTTCTAACATTATGGCAAATATGAAAATCATTCATTGCATTATGTGGACAGTGCACCTTCCCATCCAGATTTTGACTTTTCTCGACCATTATGTATTTTCCTTAGTCGCCTCCTAGACATCAAAACGTATGCCCTTAACGTCACTAATGAGTCTTAGAAAGATAAAATAGCTGTATAGTGGATATTTATTAATTGTTTGGCTCTTCTGTATCTTAATCTAAATTAGCACAAAAAAGCTCACTACTTGTGTGAGTTGTACAATCTCTATGTGTTTTTCTATTTCTAGTTCCTATGTAATATGTTTGTCTTCGTCTCGGCGTTAACAACGAAGGAAACGATTCTAAGGTTGTTTTCAACATCCTTAAGCTTACATACTCCTGACACCAAAACACAACGGTTCCATTTTCTTCTAGAGCAGAAATGGCCTGTTCTAGATTGCTTTGCAGAAGGGAAATTTCAAATGTGTTGCATCACAAACACGTAAATTTTAAATACCAAACATATGTGTTAGTTTTGTAGAACCGACTTCATGAAATCTTTCAAGAACTGTCAGGTGGATGCAGCTTGGATCTGTGGAATTCCACACACTTGCACATGTTTCCCATTAAAGTAGTAATAAAGCCCCTAACGACTTGAGATTATTAGGGGTGTGAAACTCCGGGTCACTCACTGGTCAAATTGCATTGGTCAATATCGATAAGGAAATGTATCATCCTGGACGAAGGTTGTCAGGGAGTGTAAAATTAGGGTATGATAAATGGGATGACGGATTCTTAAGATCCGGAATATGATACGCCAAACAGAGACAGGATGTTCTGGCTTATTTTTAATTAACATTATTCGATAGGACCTAATTGTACGTGTTTCTCTGTGTGTCGTGTTTACAACAGGCTTTCTGTAGTACAAGGCATGAGCTGATGGTCATGTAAGCAGACTTCTGTACAACCGTTGCAAATGTCAGTGTGACCATTTCGGTTGTTCGACCCGCTGGTGAACTATGACAACGATTGTAGTTCTTAATTCTATCACTCCTCAGATGAACAATTTTTGACGTTCAACTTTTACAAAATCTATAACAGAGATTTGACCCATCCTGCTAATAAACTCCGTCAGAACTTTGATATTGCAAACTTCCGACCGTAATCAGTCAGTTCCTACGCCAATAGAGATTTTAATACACACATGTCAAAATAACTTACCAACGTCGACGTGTTATCCCAAATATTCACTTGGACATACTTGACTTTGTAATTAATGTGTGCAGATAAAGCGTTTACCCACATCACTATCAAATTCCTAAATGAGATGGAATCACTTTCTGCGCTGTTAGACGGAAAGGTCAGAAGATTAGCTATGATTGCAAATTTAATTTCTTACAATTTACTTTCATTTTCTTAGATCTAAATCGTATGATATTACAACCTCCAAAAGTTCCAGGTAAACAGTACCTGTAAGAGGACATCAATATTTAACACATTATTATATGTATTTGAATATGAACACCATTTCATAGTAACTTATCACATCGTCAATTAAATATTGCTAATAGATTATTTGTTTGTATTTAGGCCCTGTGGGTAATATGTTATTGATATAATGTTGTACCAAAGCACTTATCAAAACTGAGTGAAAAAATAATCAACAGTAACTCTTTAGTTTAATGATCAATGTTTGTTGTGATTTTATGCACGTGCATGACGTCTCGCACGTGAACTTTTTATGTAATTTCCCGGGCAACTGATATGGTGTGTTGCACTTAATGTTGAATGGCTATGATTATGTATGCTACACGAGGCGAACTCGCGTGATAGTGTTATCAGTACACACTGGCGAGGAGGACGATAATATACGATCGCCGAGACAGAAAATTAATTGTACATTAATTAGCTACTCCATTACACTGCACTCCAAGCTTGTATGAGCTTCCCCGCGGTCACATTACGTTATATTGATTATATAAATATTGATGTTTAATCAGGCTAACCATTGTCATTTCACTGACCAACCGATTAATAATATTACAAATTATTCCATTCTTTCAGTCT